>NW_026779911.1:0-64000 GCF_030144855.1 Hypanus sabinus
GGATTGCAGAGGGTGCAGAACAGGTTCACCAGGATGTTGCCTGGATTCGGTGGCATGTGCTACAAGTAGAGGTTTGATAAACCTGGTTTGTTTATTCTGGAGTTACAATAGAGATCTGACTGAGGTGTACAAGTTTGAGAGATAAGGGTTTGGGTCGACAGCCTGTATTTTGTTCATTTTTGTACATATGACTGGTGTCTAATACCAGAGGGCATTTGGTTAAGGTGAGGTGGTGTAAATTTACAGCAATTGTGGGGAGTTTTTTAACAGAGTTCTGGGTGCCTGGAATTTACTGTCCAGGTCAACATGGCTTTGTGAAGGGAAGGTCGTGCCTCACGAGGCTAATTGAGTTTTTTGAAGAGGTAACAAAAAGCAATTGATGAAGGTACGGTAGTAGATGTGTTCTCCATGGATTGTAGCAAGGCATTTGACAAGGTCCCTCACGAGAGACTCATCCAGAAAATCATGAGGCACGGGATAAGTGGAACCTTGGCTGTTTGGATAAATAATTGGCTTACAGGAAGAAAGCAGAGGTTAGTAGTGGAATGAATGTATTCTGCCTGGAGGTCAGTGACTAGTGGAGTGCCGCAGGGATCTGTCCTGGGACCCCTGCTATTTGTGATTTTTATAAATGACCTGGATGTAGAGGTGGAAGAATGGGTGAGTAAATTTGTGGATGACATGAAGATTGGAGGAGTTGTGGATGGAGCTGTAGGTTGTCGAAGGCTACAAGAGGATATAGACAGGGTGCAGATTTGGGCAGAAAAGTGGCAGATGGGGTTCAATCCGGATAAGTGTGAGGTGATGCATTTTGGAAGGACAAATCAGAATGCTGAGTACAAGTTTAATCATTGGTTACTTAAGAGTGTGGATGAACAGAGGGACCTTGGGTTTCAAATCCATACATCCCTTAAGGTCACTGCACAGGTTGATAGGATAGTTAAAAACTCCTTTGGGATGCTAGGCTTAATTAATAGAGGGATTGAGTTCAAGAGTAGAGAGGACAAGTTGCAAATCTACAAAACTCTGGTGAGACCGCACTTAGAGTATTGTGTTCAGTTCTGGTCACCTCATTATAGGAAGGATGTGGAAGCTATGGAGAGGGTGCAGAGGAGATTTATCAGGATGTTGCCTGGTTTGGAGGACAAGTCGTGTGAAGCAAGGTTAGCAGAGCTGGGACTTTTCTCTTTGGAGCGTAGAAGGATGAGAGGGCACTTGATAGAGGTCTAAAAAATTATGAGAGGCATAGATGGGGTGGATTGCTGGAACCTGTTTCCCAGGGCACCAATAGCAAACTCTAGAGGGCATATGTACAAAGTTAAGGGAGGGAAGTTTAGGGGAGACATCATGGGTAAGTTTTTTACAGAGGGTTGTGGGTGCCTGGAACAACATGCCAGGGATGGTGGTGGAGGCTAAAACATTACGGGTATTTAATAGCCTCTTGGACAGGCACATGGATGAAATTAAAATAGAGGGTCAAGGGCTAGTGTGGGTTTAGTACTCTTTTTAAAGGAATACATGGGTCAGCACATCATCCAGGGCGGAAGAGCCTGTACTGTGCTGTAGTATTCTAGTGTCTAGAGTCTAGTGACTAGGGTCATGTCAGAGGTAACTGTGTGATAGATGCTCCTAGTTATACATGAATGTGCAGGAAATACAAGGAAATGGTCAATAATATAAGAAAGGATACCAAAGTATATATATTTTTTTTCTTTCCCGGATATATAAAGAGTGAAAAAAGGGAGAGGGTGGATATCGGACCAGTAGAAACTGCTGTTGTAGTTGCAGTAACGGGTGAAAAGGAAATGCCAGACAAACTCTGTGCAAGTCACTGGCAGAATTCCAAAAGGTAAAGAACGTCAGTGAACAGAATTGCGTGTAGTGCTATTACAGAGGAAAAGGGGCTTGAAAGATGAAAGTTCTGAAGATAGAAAAGTCACCTGGACTGGGTCATACAGTGCATCAGGAGCCTGCCTGGGGTGTGTTGGGATTCCCAGAGCGTTAGGACCTGGAGTGAAGGCTTCAGCAGAACCAACAGCTGGATTAATAGAAAAATATATTGTAGAATATTCAGGTTGCAAAGAGAGATTCTATGAATTGTTACTTAAATCCAGAGATCAGAGAACGATTAACGGCGAATTTTGATTCCCAGGCTTTGCCAAGTCACAGACTAACACTTGAGCTGTGGTTTGAACTGTGCATTTGATCACTCACCTATCAGCTGTGTGGGTAATTCAGATAAACCTTGGCCGATGTTCATGTATTCTTGTGGATCAGGACCTGTTTAAATATGAAAAAAAATCCATGGAAACAGAGCTAAAATAATTAAAATAACTAAAATGTTTATCTCAATGTGCCTTTGTGTTCAGAGCGTGGTTTTAACATACCGAGTTCCTGTATTTCCCTCAGTATTCTGTCCAACTTCGGTAACTCAGTCCTCCACATCAGAAAGGATTCCCACATCGCCCTCCGGGCCCGGGAGCCTTTGCCATTCACCAGACTGAGGAAGAGTCTGGAACTCTCTGCCCGGTTTCCCTTCTCTGTCAGCTCAGTGACGTTCTACAAAAGGAAACAATGGACTTATTGTGGAGCAGAGAGACAGACATGGAGAATGTGCAGGAAAGTATCTGTTCATGGCACCAGTAGCTCCAGAACAGATGCAGTCACTGGGCTGCTGCCTCATCCTCTCTGGGTTCAGTCATTAACAGAGAAACAGTAACTGAAGGAAATTCTAAATCAATAGTGTGTAAGAATAAGGATTTACTGACACCCTGCAGGAGATGCAATGTGATTAATTTCCTTGATCTGTCAATGTGCAGCATTACATCAACAAGATGTGACAACAAGAACGGAAGAGAGGGGAGAGAGAGAGAGCAAAAACAAGTGGATGGCGGGCATCACTGAATCGTGGCTGACAAATGTTTATAGTTGGGTGCTTAAATCCAAGGATAAATATTGAATCAAAAGGATACGCAGGTACGTGAAAGTGTTGGGTCGAAGCTGCTGTCAATAAAAATGAAAAGTCCTGAGAAAGAGGTGATATCGGATTAGACGACGTGGATGTTAAGAAACTGCGTAGGTACAATGACCCTGATGGAAATTATATACAGGCATGTTAACAGTAGCCAGGATGTGGGCTACAAATTACAACGGGGGAGAGGAGAGGCATGGAAAATAGTCAATGCTAAAATTGTCACGGGGAGTTTCAATATCCAGGTAGCTTTGGAAAATCAGGTCGGTGCTGAATCCCAAGTGAGGGAATTTATAGTATGCCTATGAGATGGCTTTTGAGAGAAGCCTGTGGTTGAGCCCACTATAGGAAAGGCGGATCTGGATTCTGTGTTGTGTATTGAACCAGATTTGATCAGGGAGCTTCAGCTAAATAAACCCTTCAGAGGCACTGATCATAAAATAGCAGAATTCTGCCAGCAGTTTTAAAGGGAGAAGGTAAAGTTAGAGGTATCAGTGCTACAGTAGAATAAAGGAATTACCTCGGCATGAGAGAGGAGCTGAGCAATAATTCATTCGAAAATGACACTAACAGGGACAACGGCAGAGCAGGAATGGCTGAAGTTTCTCGGAGGACAAATGCTCACAAAGATGAAGAATTATTCTAAACGGAGGATGATCAACCGTGGCTGACGAGGTAGTCAAAGCAGCACAAAAGCAAAGGAGAGGGTACAGAATATTACAAAATATAGCAGAAAGCTGGAGGACTGGGATGTTTTTACAAATCAACAGAAGACAGTTCAAAAGCCGTAAATAGAGAAAATATGAAATAGGAAGGCAGGCTAGAGAATGATGTAAAATAGCTTACCAAAACGTCCGTCTAATATATGAAGATTGAAAGAGAGGAGAGTGGCTATTGGACCACCGGAAAATGACAGTGGAGAGGTACTGTCAGGGGACAAGGAAATGCCGGAAGATATTGGTCGGCATTTTGCGTCAGTCCTCACTGTAAAAACACTGGAACGTGCCAGGTATTTGAGAATGTCAGGTGGCAGAAATGAGTGTATTTGCAATTATTGCGGAGAAGGCGTTTGGTAAGCTGAAAGTTGTGAAGATAGATGAGTCCAGATCAACTCACCGGATTGCTTCTGAAAGAGGAGGCCGAAGAGATTGTGGAGACATTAGTAATGATCACTCAATAATCACTAGATTTTGGAATGGTTCCGGAGGACTGATCATTTCAAACTATAGGCCAGTTAGTCTGATCAGCGTTTGGGAAGATGTCAGCAGTCGATAATCGAGGATAAGGTTTCGGGGTATTTGGATGCACATGATAAGAAAAAGGCCAACATCCATGGAAGGGAATCCTGCCTGACAGAACTGTTGGATTTTTTGAGAGAACAGCCTGCTGGGTCGACAACAGAGAGTCAGTGCAAGTTGTTTACTTGGACTTCCCGAGGACCTTTGACCAGGTGTCCCACATGACGCCGGTTAACAATACCAGGCCCACAGTAGGACAAGAAAGACACTGGCATGGATAGAGGATCCAAGATTTTCTCCAGTCAGATTTGTCTGACTGCCAGGAAGCACAGAATGGGAACAAATAGGGCTTTCTCTGGTCGAATGTTGGTGACCAGTGGTGTTCTGCAGTGGTTGGTTTTGGGACAGTTTCTTTTTCCGTTATGTCAATGATTTGTAGGCTTTATGGCCGTTATTGTAGGCATTACGAAGATATGGGGAGGGAGGGGAAGTGTTGAGGAAGCAGGGATTTCGCGGGAGGACATGGACCTATGAAGAAATGGACACATCAGTGGCAATTGGAATGTAGTAGTGAGGTACGTGGCCATATACTTAAGCAGAAATAATGAAGACGTAGACTTTTTCTGAATCTGGGAGAAAATTCAGAAATTGGATTTGTAAAGAGTCTCTGGAGACCCGGTGCAGGATTCCGTGCAGTTTGAGTTGGTGTTAGGAAAGGCAAATACAATGCTAGCATTCATTTCGAGAGGATCAGAATATAAGAACAAGCACTGGCCAGACCACACTCGCATATTTTGATCCCCTGATCAGAGAAAGTTTGTGATGGCATTGTGAAAAGTCCAGAGAGGAATCTAAATGAACAGAACCAGTGATATTAAACCAGATTTTGATGGGAATGGATCCTGGATGCACCTGTAATAGATGGAGGGTGGGAGGATGAGGGGGAATCTAATTGTAACCTGTGGAATATCGAAAGACATTGAGAGGATGTGGAGATGTTGTTTTACGTGGGGGTGTCTAGAACCAGACGAAACAGCCTCAGATTAGAGGGACGTCCATTTGGAACAGAAATGATGATCATATTTAGCCGAGGAGTACTGAAACTGCAGAATCCATTGGAACTGACAGCTGCGGAGACCAGGTCATTGAGTATATTTAAAACAGAGGCTGGTATCTTCTTGACTAGTCTGGTCAGCAAAGTTCACTGGGAGAAGGCAGGAGAATGGGGTTGAGAGGGATAGTACATCACCCATGATGTCATGGCGGAGCAGAATCGATGGGCCTAATGGCCAATTGTGCTCTGATGCCTTATGGTCTCATGATGTGTAAAGACAAAAGAAGATTCAGTATCAGTGCGGCTATCTTATAATGGAGGTGGTTACTGCCTGGCGCTCATACCGTAAAATGGTAATGACTTCCTGAATGCAGGCATGGGTTTCCTGATTAACTCAGGAATTATGAACAAAACGTTGACTAGTCTTCAAGCAACATACACCGATGATGGAATTAAGGTAACAGAATATGGATGGGCTTAGGACATTGTTCTGAGAAATAAGAGAGGCAGGGTTTAAGGGGAAGCACAACATTGAGGGCCAAAGTGCCCGTACTGTGCTGTACTGAAATAAATCATCATAATTCCCTGATGGTCCACTGCACTGTAAAATAATCCTTCAGTTTCACTGCTACCAGGTCTGATGAGTTACCGTTGTGAAAGAGATTTAACCAGTAAAGCAGACGTCTCCAGATGATATTCCTGGATTTAGTTGCTTCAGGTGTGATAGAGTAGGAGGGGCCAGAGGAGGAGGTGTTGCATTGCTTGTCCGAGAAAATCTTATGGCGGTGCTTTGGATGGATAGATTAGAGAGCTCTTCTAGGGAGACTATTTGGGTGGAATTGAGGAATGGGAAAGGTGTAGTAACACTGATAGGAGTGTATTATAGGACCTAAGGGGGAGCGTGAATTGGAAGAGCAAATGTGTAAGGAGATTGCAGATATTTGTAGTAAACACAAGGTGGTGATTGTGGGAGATTTTAAATTTCCACACGTAGATTGGGAAGCTCATTCTGTTAAAGGGCTGGATGGTTTAGAGTTTGTGAAATGTGTGCAGGATAGTTGTTTGCAACAATACATAGAATTACCGACTAGAGATGGGGCAGTGTTGGATCTCCTGTTAGGGAATGCGATAGGTCAGCTGACAGATGTATGTGTTGGGGAGCACTTCAGGTCCAGTGATCACAATAGCATTAGCTTCAATATAATTATGGAGAAGGACAGGACAGGACCTAGAGTTGAGATTTTTGATTGGAGAAAGGCTAACTTTGAGGAGATGCGAAGGGATTTAGAGAGAGTGGATTGGGTCAAGTTGTTTTATGGGAAGGATGTAATAGAGAAATGGATGTCATTTAAGTGTGTAATTATGAGGGTACAGAATCTTTATGTTCCTGTTAGGTTGAAAGGAAAGGTTAAAGGTTTGAAAGCACCATGGTTTTCAAGCGATATTAGAAATTTGGTTCGGAAAAAGAGGGATGTCTACAATAGATATAGGCAGCATGGAGTAAAGGAATTGCTCGAGGAATATAAAGAATGTAAAAGGAATCTTAAGAAAGAGATTAGAAAAGCTAAAAGAAGATACAAGGTTGGTTTGGCAAATAAGGTGACAGTAAATCCGAAAGGTTTCTACAGTTATACTAAAAGCAAGAGGATAGTGAGGAATGAAATTGGCCCCTTAGAGAATCAGAGTGGTCAGTTATGTGTGGAGCCGAGAGAGATGGGAGAGATTTTGAACGATTTCTTCTCTTCGGTATTCACTAAGGAGAAGGATATTGAATTGTGTAAGGTGTGGGAAACAAGTAAGGAAGTTATGGAACCTATGACAATTAAAGAGGTGGAAGTACTGGCGCTTTTAAGAAATTTAAAAGTGGATAAATCTCTGGGTCCTGACAGGATATTCCCCAGGACCTTGAGGGAAGTGTAGAGATAGCAGGAGCTCTGACTGAGATCTTTAAGATGTCATTAGAAACGTGGATTGTGCCGGAGGATTGGCGTATTGCTCATGTGGTTCCATTGTTTAAAAAGGGTTCTAGAAGTAAGCCTAGCAATTATAGACCTGTCAGTTTGACATCAGTGGTGGGTAAATTAATGGAAAGTATTCTTAGAGATAGTATTAATAATTATCTGGATAGACAGGATCTGATTAGGAGTAGCCAGCATGGATTTGTGCGTGGAAGGTCATGTTTGACAAGCCTTATTTTTGAAGACGTTACGAGGAATGTTGACGAGGGTATGGCAGTGGATGTAGTCTATATGGACTTCAGCAAAGCCTTTGACAAAGTTCCACATGGAAGGTTGGTTAAGAAGGTTCAGTCGTTAGGTACTAATGCTGAGTAATAAAATGGATTCAACAGTGGCTAGTTGGGAGATGCCAGAGAGTAGTGGTGGATAATTGTTTATCGGGATGGAGGCCGGTGACTAGCAGGGATCTGTTTTGGGCCCAATGTGGTTTGTAATATACATAAATGATCTGGATGATGGGGTGGTAAATTGGATTAGTAAGTATGCCGATGATACTATGGTAGGAGGTGTTGTGGATAATGAGGTAGGTTTTCAAAGCTTGCAGGGAGATTTATGCCGGTTAGAAGAATGGGCTGAACGTTGGCAGATGGAGTTTAATGCTGAGAAGTGTGAGGTTCTACATTTTGGCAGGAATAATCCAAATAGAACATACAGGGTAAATGGTAGGGCATTGAGGAATGCAGAGGAACAGAGAGATCTAGGAATAACAGTGCATAGTTCCCTGAAGGTGGAGTCTCATGTAGATATGGTGGTCAAGAAGGCTTTTGGAACGCTAGCCTTTATAAATCAAAGCATTGAGTACAGAAGTTGGGATGTAATTTTAAAATTGTACAAGGCATTGGTAAGGCTAATTTTAGAATATTGTCTGCAGTTCTGGTCACCGAATTAAAGGAAAGATATCAATAAATTAGAGAGAGTGCAGAGACGATTTACTAGGATGTTACCTGGGTTTCAGCACTTAAGTTACAGAGAAAGGTTGAACAAGTTAGGTCTCTATTCATTGGAGCGTAGAAGGTTGGGGGGGGGGATTTGATCGAGGTATTTAAAATTTTGAGAGGGATAGATAGAGTTGACGTGAATAGGCTGTTTCCATTGAGAGTAGGGGAGATTCAAACGAGAGGACATGATTTGAGAGTTAGGGGGCAGAAATTTAAGGGAAACAAGGGGGTATTTCTTTACTCAGAGTGATAGCTGTGTGGAATGAGCTTCCTGTAGAAGTAGTAGAGGCCAGTTCAGTTGTGTCATTTAAGGTAAAGTTGGATAGGTATATGGACAGGAAAGGAGTGGAGGGTTATGGGCTGAGTGCGGGTAGGTGGGACGAGGTGAGATTAAGAGTTCGGCACGGACTAGGAGGGCCGAGATGGCCTGTTTCCGTGCTGTGATTGTTATATGGTTATATGATGAATTTATAGATCAGCATCAGATTTACAGATTATCTCTTGCCTTTGGATAATGCCTGTGTGATTCATTACAGACAGAGCCAATGAATCCCAACGAGAACAGAGCTACTCACGGGTGTAACACATTTGATTTTCTAATACCACTCATGGCTGAATAGGTCAGATCTAGGACAAGACAATCATTGTTTTTGAGCTCCAAAGAGAGTGACCTGAAATGGTGTGTCCCTGTCTCTCTTTAGTCAGATATTCAGCAAGTTAGCAGTTCTTTTTGTTTGCCCTTTCCCTTTCAGGAAATCCTATTGATCTTCTTCCCTTTCAGGACAACCTGTTGATTTTTTGGGATCATGGGATATCAGCAAGTCACCAGATTTATTCTATGTTTTGTGCTTTCTTCCGCCCTTTCAGATCAAACTATTGATGTTTGTGGTCATGAGATATCAGCTTTGTGCGTGATCTTTCACATCCAATCAATCTCGGAGTATTTCGTGGAAGTTACCAGGAAAGTTGATGAAGGGAAGGTTGTGGATGTTGTCTACATGGACTTCAGCACGGTTTTTTACAAGGTCCCGTATAGGAGGTCGGTCTAGAAGATTCAGTTGCTTAGCATTCAAGATAAAGTAGTAAACTGGATTAGACACTAACTTTTTGGAAAGAATCCGGAGTGTCACTAGAGACTGTTGCATTTCTGTTTGGCGCCTGTATCTCGTGCAGTGTCACGGGGATCGGTGCTGTGCCTGTTGTTGTTTGTCATCTATATCAATGATCTGGATGAAATTATGGTTAAGAGCATCAGCACATTTGCTGATAACTCCAACATTGGGAAGGAGCAGTGGACAAAGAGGAAGATTACACGAGATTGCAGTGAGGTCTGGACCAACTGCAGAATGGACTTAAAAGGGGCCGATGCAATTTAATGCAGACAGGTGCAAGATGTTGCACTTTGGATGGACCGATCAAGGTAGATCTTACAGAGAGACCGGTAGAACAAAGTGATCGGGAAAGGTGCATAAGCCATTGAAAGTGGCAGCAAATGTTGCTAGGCTCTGAAAGAAAGTTTGTTAGTGCATTAACCTTGGTAAATGAAAATATCGTGTACGATATGATGTTATATAAGACGCTCGAGAGGCCTCATTTGGATATTATGTGCAGTTCTGCACACCTAACTGCAGGACAGATGGAAATAAGTTTGAAAGAGTACAGAAAAAAAAACATTACAAGGATGTTACCTGGACTGGAAGACCTAAATTATAAGAAAAGAGTGAACTGATTAGGACTTTATTCGTTGGAACATGAAAGATTGAGCAGAGATTTGATAGAAGTGTACACAATTACATTGGGATATAGATCGGATAAATGCAAGCAGGCATTTTGTACTGAGGTAAAGAGGTACTACAACAAGAGGTTATCAGTAAAGGGTGAAAGGTGAGAAGTTCAAAGGGTACAAAGGTGAAACCTGTTTACTCAGAGGGTGATGAGAGTGCAAAACTAGCTAGCAGGGCAAGTAGTGCAAGTGGTTAAGAGAATTCTGAATAGATGCTTGCGTAATGAGTGTATCGAGCGCCATGGCCCGGTGCAGGTCAATGGGAATAAGTAGATTCTGTAGTCTGGCATGGAATAGATGGGCCAAAAGGCCTGTTTCTGTACTGTACTTTGCTGTGACTATGACAAGTCAGCCACACATTGTTTGGGAACTCACGGAACCAAGACAAGCTGTGGTTAGCTGGTTTCCCTCCCTCAGGTACCGCAGTGAAGCCGGTTGGCCCAGTTGACAGTTTAATGCTCATCCTGGATTAATGAGATGAGGTGAAGCTCCCCGACGGTTCAGCCAAGATTTGAAATGTTTCACACCGAATGCCTTTTGGAAGTCCAGATATGCAGCCACTGCTCTTACTTCACACTGATAAATACAGCAGGTGATACAAGAAAAGGTGATGCTAAACCTGCAGTTCCCAGTGCTCCCCACCTTAAAAACTGAAACCAGATCTGCGAGAGGCAAGTCAGAGATCAAAGTCTCCATTCCCAAGTCGATCTCCTAAAACATGCAGGAGATAAATGTTGATCACTATTCCCTCTGATACCAGCAGATCAGTGACAATACACGGACTGCACTCACCTCATTTTCTTCTCTACTGAAATGTCCCTCCTTTGTCAACATCCAACCCAGTCTCTCAACCTTTTCTTCAATTGCTTGTTTGAGTCTGTCCCTGTAGAACTTTGTCAGTTGGTACAGTCGATATTCCTCCCCTTCTGCCAGGAGTTCAGAGATTGTAAACTCTGGCTCTGTGAATACAAAAAGGAAAATGTAGGCTTGAACTCAGATATCCCTCGTCTCCACCGCTCTCACCCAACTCAACAAAAAAAAACCGTGTCTCGAACCTGCCTCCAGATACAAAATTGGATTAATTCTCCATCTCCAACACCATCACACTGAGCACGGAGTCCCCCTACGGCTGTGTGCACAGACCACTTCTGTTCACTCTGCTGACCCACGACTGTGCTGCAAGACACAGCAAGAACGACGAGTCAGCTTACAGAGAGGAGGTGCAGCAGCTAACGGACTGGTGCCGAGCCAGCAGTCTGGCTCTGAATGTGAACAAAACAAATTTCTTGGTGTTCATCCAGCAGAGAATCTCACCTGGTCCCTCAACACCAGCTCCATAGCAAAGAAAGCCCAGCAGTGTCTCCACTTTCTGCGAAGGCTGAGAAAAGTCCATCTCCCACCCCCCATCCTCATCACATTCTACAGGGGTTGTATTGAGAGCATCCTGAGCAGCTGCACCACTGCCTGGTTCAGAAATTGCACCATCTCAGATCGCAACACCCTGCAGCGTATAGTGAGGTCAGCTGAGAAGACCATAGGGGTCTCTCTTCCCGCCATCATGGATATTTACACTACACGCTGCATCCGTAAAGCCAGCAGCATTATAAAGGATCCATGCACCCCTCAAACAATCTCTTCTCCCTCCTTCCAACTGGGAAAATGCACCGAAGCATTCGGGATCTCACGGCCAGACTATGTAACAGTTTCTTCCCCCAAGCTATCAGACTCCTCAATACCCAGAGCCTGGCATGACACCTTACTGCCCTATTGTCACGTATATTATTTATTGTAATGTCTGCACTGTTTTGTGAACTTTATGCAGTCCCAGATAGGTGTGTAGTTTAGTGTAGTTGTTGTGTGTTTTTCTTCTTTTCCTCTGTTGTTTTTTTTACGTAGTTCAGTCTAGTTTTTGTAACGTGTCATGTAACACCGTGGTCCTGAAAAACGACTCATTTTTACTATGTACTGTATCAACAGTAATGGTCGAAATGGCAATATAGAAGTGACTTGACTTGACTTGAATCTAACACTTGCCTTAAAGCCTAACCAACAATGTTCTAGGCATTACGTAATAGAAGGACCACATTTAATATAAACCAGTCCATCCCCCATCCGACCCATTCACCTGTTTAAATTTGGATGGGCATAAGTGTTGGAATGGTTGGTAATATTTGCTTCCCAGAGATACTCTCTCCATCCTGGCGAATACATTTCCCCTGATACACATCCCGGAAACACTCTCCTCATCTGGACAGCTGCATTTCCTCCAATTCACATCCTGGAAATCCTCAGAGCAGGTAGTACATTTCCTGCAGTGGGGTAACGGCTACCCAGTGCACCACATGTACCACACCCACACATTTTCCCTCTCCTCTGACCAACCCTCCAACAGGGCTCCACCCTGTTTACCCTCCACCCTGCCGCACTCTGTGAGCACGTCACCCTCATATTTCACTCACCCGATCCTTCTTTGGGACTTGGCAGTCCTCTGTTCAATGAGCTTCCGAGCTGACAGGCAGTCGCCTCACTTGTGCCGGTTCCAGGGTCCTGATCGGTGTCTCTGACGTCACTGTCTCTGGGCTGACAGATAGTCGCCTCACTTGTGCCGGTTCCAGGGTCCGGATCAGTGTCCCTGACGTCACTGTCTCTGGGCTGAATTTTCTCCTCCTTCTCTGCGGCCGGACCGGATTCCATTGGGACACCGCTCTCAATCTGACCCTGCGCTGGTACCTTGCTTCCCTTGTCCCGATCATCTTCCCTCGATGATCCGCCTGGTAACATCCTCTTCCATACGTTCCAAACTAGTTTCAATTTTCCACATGAAATAAGTGATGAATTTCAGGTTATACAAGTGTGATTTAGATCTGAGCAAAACTGATTCAGACTGCAATGGAGCAGAGACTCTGGCTGACCAGATTGGGAGTGGAACTGAGCTGGTTAATGTGACTCGTATATCCTGTCAGGTGCCCATCCCGATAAGCCGGTGACTGGACACATTTACTCCCAGTAAAATAGCAGGATAGGCAGAGTAATACCAATCACAGCAGCTGAACGCACGGATGACCACGGGATCATAATGCACCGGTGTCCGGTGATACTGGGAAATATCACTGTGATTATCTTCCACAAGCTAAAATCTCCCTCGGTCACTAACTGTCCAGTAGTCTGTGTCACACAAAGACCAGCAACGGGATTACACATGGTCCAGTCTGCTGGATCACACATTCTCCACTTGCTTTGTCACACGAGGGGCTGGAGACTGGACAAGGGAACTGGAGTTGCTTTCTCCAGTCCCCTTGGTCACCGACTGACCATTCCCTTGAGACGCACGTCCTCCGGTCCGCTGGGTCGCAGGCTGACCATTCCCTTGCGATCTATGCTGTCCTCTCCGCTGGGTGCCATCTTCTCCCCCACCTGCTGATCATCATGTAACAACTATGCATGTCATTGGCAAAGTCTTGGTTCTAGAGCTTTGTGTGTAGTTGCAGTTGCTAATCTATAGGATGGAGGTGATGAAGCTGGAAAGTGTGAAGTGAAGAATGAACACTACGGTACTGGGCTAGGGTGCTGTTTTTTGTGTTATATGGTTGGGCTGGGACAGCTTGCCCTGGAGCTCAGGAGCTTGAAGGGTGATCTTACACACACACACACACACACACACACACACATACAGACATACACACGCGCACACGCACACACACACACATACAGACACACGCACGCACACATGCACGCACACACACACGCACACACACACACACACACACACATATACAGACACACACACGCACACATGCACACACACACACACACACACACACACACACACACATACAGACACACACACAGTAATTAGGTGTGCAGATAGGATAGATGGTCACAGTCTTTTTCCCTGGGTAGGGGAGTCTGAGACTCGAGGGCAGAGATTTAAAAGGGACCAAAGGGGCATTTTTTCACGTGGTGACTGATGGGTATAAAGTACATGCATCCGGAAGAGGCCGCAAACACAAATAAAATTACAAAATTGAGAGCATGTAGGCAGGAAAAATGGGAGATACTAGGAAAATTTGGGAAAACTGCAGGAAAATGGGACATTTAGATCAGCTTGAATTGTCTGGGCCGAAGGACCCGTTTCCAGGCTGGAGCATCGTTTCTATTCCACCTGGAATCTCAGATTTGAGCACAATCACAATGTCTACAGGTGACAGAGATATTTGGTCATTGGGTATGCCGGGTTTCCCAGCCAAGATCCTGGGAATTTAAATTCAGGTAGAAGATTATATCAAGAGGGAAATATTTAGAAACTCAGGTTCACCATTTCTCCACAGCCCAGACATTCACTGGGGTGTTAAAACTCCGAAGCAGATCACAAATGTATCTACAATGAGCTGCCTCCTGATCCTCAGCCATTCCCAGCACCGGCAATGATCTCCGCTCCGCTACAGAAAACAGATTTCGGTGACACCCCTCCTCCTTTGCGTAGCAGGCAAGAAAAACCAGGGGGGAGTTGGTAGCTTTCCTTCCAAAACCTGAAATGCTGTGTTATCATAGAATCTCTGAAATACCGGAAATGCTCCTATCATCTGGTTCTGAATTTTATCAGTGAAAGTTGAAGATGTCTTACATATCGGGGCTTGTCTGGAGGTGAAATGGACACTGACCCTGAACATTCACATAAACCACAAGATCGCTGTCACATTCCTGTCTGTGTTTCACTCACGACCACCTGATTCAGGAGTCCCTGCTCCCTTCACTCAGCTGAAGGTTTGTGTGGTGAGCGGAGTGATTCGACCATTACTGGTGTCAGGTCCCTGCGCTGGAACTGTTGGGTTGATCAATTACTCAAGGCCGCTTTACCAGTGGGATAAATGACACGGCTTGATGAAACTTTTCTATGCACTGTTAACATCTCTGTCAGTTTTTTTTTCATCTGAACTATTGTGTACAAACGCGACAAAAGTTTAATTCAAAGACCCCTGTGATCATACCTTTGTCCATTCTGATTCTGACTGACGATTGTTGATTGTCGTCGTCTTGTTTACACTTTGGTCGCTCTGCAGGACGGCTCCACCTGCTGGTGAGGCTCTAAATTTCACAACAAGCAGACAGTGAGTCGGAGAGTACGACTGCTTTGCAAATATGACAGTATTTCCATCCCTTGTAGCATTTGGCATGGGGACCAAACATTCCCTGTTAGTAACCACTTCCACACCATATCTGTCCACTGGTACCTGGCGCATCTACTGACAGAGTCACAGAGCAAGAAAATGCAAATTCAGAGCGTTCAGCCCAACGACACAATGCCAACCACAGTGCCCTCTGAGATGGTCAGGATTTCCTGTGATAGGGCCATCTCCCTTCTGGCCTCTTCACTCCATCTACACACCCCAACTGCTTTTTGATTTATGGAACTGCACCTGCCTCATCCACTTCCTCTGGCTGTTTCGTCCACATGATCCCCAACATCTGCATGAATCCGCTGCTGATCAGATTGGGTTTGCAATCTCTTTACCAGACCCTGTCCATTTAGATCCCCTAGATGCTACGATAATCTTCTCTGTGAACAACAAATACTAAGGTTGTGCATTCTGCGAACTTACCAGTCAAGTAATCCTTGTGCAACCGCATCCAAATCATTGCTATAAAATACTGCTAATTACACGCCTCCATTGCGAGGAGAAATCTTCAACCACCACTCTTTGCTTGCTACCTTGAAGCTAATTTTGAATACATCCAATTTGCTCTCTCCGGACAGCGTGGAACCTGATCATCGAGACCAAGCTGCCATGTGACACCTTGTCAAATGCTTTGCTGAAGGCCCTTGCACAACATCCATGGGAGCATAACTTTGAATTTCCACCTCTGCTTAATGTCACCTTCACAGGTTTTGACAATGTAATTAGCAGAAAAGTACTTGATGAGGCCAAGGTCTGTCAAGCTAAATTTTGGGTTGCCATGTGCTAGTTTGGACTGAATAAAATGCAGTGTTGGGATATTTTCCTTTATAAATGGTCTGTTCTCTGCAGAAGCCTACACGACGATATATTCGAGGGTAAGTATATCACTGCAGATTGCAATAGCCAATGGGATCAAGGGCATGTTGCTGCAGTTCATGGTAATTCCACATTTCTACAATCACTGCAACACGACACACTTGGGGCTTCTTATAAAGGGAGGAAATTGTCAACGCATTTTAAGATGATTATAACGTAACAAGGAAACATCAGAACTAACCAAAAGCTTCTTCAGAAGATGCAGCACCTTCAAATGAGCAAACACTCAGAGAATGTGAGTGACTGTAAAGAGCTGGGCTTCTGAAAGCACATTACCAGACCTGGAGTGATTGCAACTTGGTCTGACCGAGGCATTCCACCTATTTCGTACCTTCCTTTGTAAAGGTCTGTAATGTTTACAGGACCAGTGTTCGAGTGAATGAGACTCACCAAACTTTCTCCTGACTAAATCAATGGAAACTCTGAGTCAGAGGGTTCTCTTCAGTTGGTACTCTCAGTCCTCGGGCTGGTTCACTGGTCGCTGTTCACTCGTTCTCATTCGTGGCTTTCCAGCTGTCGGCTTTTCTTCCAATAAATCTCTCACCGCAGGTCTAACTTTAACCAGAGAGATAATGAAGCTCATTAACAATACAAAGGAGAAAAAATATTTCTGCTCAATTTTTTCAAAAGCGAATCTCACTGAAATTTAAACGCTGAAGACAAATAAAAGGATCTCATGGAACAAATCATTAATTTTCCCTCACACGTCACAAATCCGGATACGGGATACGAAGGACTCATCATTCAGTCATGATGAGATATCCGAGCAGAATGAAGTGATTCATTCCATCGAGTCTCCTCCATCATTCAAACATGGTTGATTTTTTTTGCCCCAATGCCATATTCCTGCGTCCCCTTATAGTGCTGGAAACTCGGTGCAGCAGATTGCATCTGTGGAACAAGACACTGTGGAAGACCAAGTATCAGAACTGGGATTATCCAGGATGATGCGTGATATGCTGAACGCTTAATTGCGCAATTTGGCCCAGATCGCATCCTTGCTCATACCTATAATGGGGGAGGTACAACACACAGTGTTCTGAAAAAATAGTAAAAGTGATTATCGGGGCATTAATAGTGATCTTCAGAGAAACGAAAACGAAAAGCTCTTGAATTTATAGCAAATGGACCGTCTAGTTATTCGCTGTTCAGTATTAGTTCTATATTGTTAAGCACCTGAGCATCACTGCCTTAAAGTAGGCTCCTACGGACAAGGCGAAATGATTATTAATTTTTCTTGCGTTATTCATTACTATTTCCTGGATACCAGAGAGGCTCCCGGTGAAACTGTTTTGTCCACTCTATTGACTTTTAACATCTCCTCTATAACAGGAAGCACGATAATGTACCATATTCAATCGTGATTAATATGCATAGAATGTAATGTGGGTCGGTCTCCAATGTTCCATCTAATGACTATTTTTGCAGCTGCGTGGATCAGCCATTGCTCTGAGACGGAACTTTTCACACGGACTGAGAAAAGCACAACACCATAGATGCGTCCTCTTTTGTAAAATGCATCCATGAATATTTTAGGATTAAGACAGACAAGAGAAAAAAAACATGCTATTGATTTTAATTACTAATTAAAGGATAGGATAAAAATGCAGTACAACAAAGAAAAACTTTCAGGTTTCATAAACGTTTATACGACAGTGTTTAATTCCATCTGCGCTGCAACAAAGGCTCCGTTCGTGGGAGCATTGTGGTTACGCAGACGAGCAGTTTAGAGGGAACAGTGACGGGTCTCTCTCTCCAGATATTCCTCACCTTATAACAGTGTTTTGTCCACTGCCTTGCCAGCGACAACCTGTTGTTACAAACATGCAGATCATCAACAATCAGGCTCAGATCTCATCCGTGTTCATATTCGAGATGGGTGAGGGTTTGTCTAAATGGGAAATGTATTAAATGGCCTCTTTGTTAGGTACAACTCTATACCAACTCATTAATACGAATCTGTTAATCATCTGCTTGCAACTCAAAGCACAAACACATGCAGATATGGTCAACGGGTTCAGTTGTTATTCAGGCCAAACATCTGAAGAGGAAATAAATGTGATGTAAGTGACGTTGACCGGGGAATGATCGCTGGTGCCAGACCGGGTGGTCTGAGTGTTACGGAAACTGATCAGCAGCTTGGATTCTCAAGTGTAAATCTCTCAGTTTACTGAGAATGGTCCGGAATCAAACCAAAGGAAAATCCAGTGAACAGCGGTTCTAAAGGCCCCGTTAATGAGAGAGCTCAGTGAGATTGGGCAGACTGATTGAATCCGACAGGAAAGCGGCAAGAACTCAAATAACCACGCACTCCAACAGCGGAGGGCAAGAGAGCGTCACTGAGCACCGAACATAGAGACCCAACACTGTCTCCTCCCGTACTTCAAAATACCCTATACTCCGTGCAGATGGACTTTAAACACCCTCCACATGTCAGATGTGGACTTGCCAGTGTTACGAAGGATGAACAGCTCTGATGGGCAGAAGGGTGCAGAGTTGCCCATCTCCCCCCCCCCCCGCCTTTTGGAGAATCACAAACCGTTACTGTTGCTATGCTGCTAATGAGAGAGAGAATGTAAGAGAAAACATGCTGGAATTGGAACATCTGCTACAGATAAGAGAGAGAGATAAAGCAGGGGAGTGAGACTTGTTGATCCACCATATTCTGACTTCTGAAAGACTTATGGCTTCTGAGAGGGTTGTTCACCTTGTACCATTCTGTTCATTAAAATTCCTCAGTGGACAGCCGGAGTGGGCTGGTTTGATGGACACAGCCATTCAAAATTGATGTACAACTGAAACCCCGTGAGAAGGGATAAAAGTGAGGTCTACGGAGACTCCCTTCAGACACACCAGGACACACTATTGAGCACTGCTTGAGTGTTGGAACCCACGTGAAGGTGTGGGGCACCGGAGACCGAACAAAGGATCGGTCAGTTTAACTCACAGTGTTATAGCAGGGCCGGTGGGGGCTTCTCTGTGTGCCCACTCATGCCAGAGTGACGAGTCCACCACAGAAGGACAGAGGGGTCGTACCTGAATGGCCACAACACATCGACGGATCAAGAACGTAAAGGAAGGTTTGCCTGCCTGTAGCTGTTACATCTCTCTCTCTCTCTCTTCTTTCTCTCTCTCCTCTCTCTCTCTCTCTCACAATTACAACACAACGACCAACATCTACCTCAGCAAGTGTGAACTGAACTGTACGTTATATTCACATATGACAATTCATTATCCACTAGACATTGATAGAGCTTGTTTATTATTGCGTATTATTATTCACACACTTTTCGGTTTAGTATTGCTAACGTGTATTATATATATATTTGCATTATTGATATTGATTTGTGTATTTTACTAATAAACACTGTTTGAAAATAGTACCACCAGACTCCAACGGATACTTCTTTCTCTGCTGGTTAGACACCCAGTTACGGGGTACATAACCAAATTGGGGGCTCGTCCGGGATTTGATTCCCAAATTGGGGGGCCAGAGAAATCGGCTATAAGTCCGTTATCTGATCTGTTTGCGTGGGTAACCAGACGGGAACCAGCAGTGATGGGAATAGACAAATTTATAAAGAACCCGACTTTGGGGGCATTGGAGAATACCAGGAAGGTGGAATTGGTGAGTGTTGCGAGACGATTAAATCTCTCGGCGGTGAAATCGTCGATGAGAAAGTGGGAGATACAGAGAGCCATAGCCTAGCATAATATATCCAAGGCTGTGTTCGCGCTTGATACATTGAACCTGTTTCCTGAGAAGAAACCAGTCGATCGGGCGGCTCAGTTAGAGATAGCAAAAATAAGGTTGGAGATGGAGAAGAGGAAAATGGAGTATGAGATCCTGCTAAAGGAGTTGGAGGCGAAATGGGAGAAAGGAAGAGCTGAGTTGGTTGAGAAGGAGAAGCAGAGGCAGAATGAACTTCAGATGAGGCAGCTGGAAGGAGGAAAGAGGAATCTGAAAGGAGGATGGAGGAGGAAGAGAAACAACGGCAGTTCGAGAGGGAGAGATGGCAACATATGGGTAGCGGGGCAGATCGAGCGGAGAAGTTTAATGTAAGTAGGGAGTTTAGTTTAGTACCTCCGTTCGAGAGACGGACGTTGATAGTTACTTCTTGCATTTTGAAAAGGTGGCCGTGAATCAGAAGTGGCCCAGAGATCAGTGGGTGGCGTTGTTACAAAGTGTATTAAAAGGAAAGACTCAACAGGCATATGTGGCATTGTCCATGGAAGAGTCTGAGGATTATGAGGAAGTAAAACAGTCTATCCTTCGGGCCTATGAGTTGGTAGCTGAAGCGTATAGACAAAAGTTCAGAGATTTAACGATACTGTGGAATCAGACGTATACAGAGTTTGCCTATGAGAAGGGTGTGCTCTTGGATCGTTGGTGCGCTGCAGAAAGGGTGGAGGAGGATTTCTATCGTTTAAGAGAGTTAATTCTGATTGAAGAATTTAAAGGTTGTGTTTCGGATAATATCCGGACGTATCTGAACGAGAAGTCGAATAAGTCTATAACGGAATTTGCCAGGTTAGCAGATGAATATGCCCTAACCCACAAGACAAAGTTTCCCCCAGATAAGAGTTACCAGAAAGGCAGTAGAGACGGTAGAGAAAGTCCACCGGCTAAGGTAGAGAATAAGCAGGGAGCTAGTGGTAAAGGTAAGGAGGAGGGCAAGCAAGCTGGCAGGAAGGTTCCTGGCTTGACCTGTTATAATTGTGGAAAGCTTATTCATATTGCATCTAAATGCTTTGCTCCGAAGAAGGAGATGGGAAAAGGGTAAACGGCCATCCCTACAGGATGCATTGAGTCGGTTAGCAAGTCGACGGGGAAGGCAAATGTAGATAGAGTACGAGAGGGCCGTCAGAAATTTATTTCGGAAGGGACGGTGTCTGTGAAAGAAGAAGAAACCCCAGTTCCAGTGAGAATCTGGAGGGATACTGGGGCTGACCAGTCATTGATCCTAAGTAAGGTGCTGGATTTCGGTCCAGAAACTGGAGAGATGGTATTAAGAGGCATAGGAAAAGGGACAGAAGCTGTACCTTTGCACAGGATCATTTTACAATGTGACCTGGTATCTGGACCAGTCGAAGTCGGGGTGCGTTGAGAATTACCGAGAGACGGCGTGGACGTCCTTCTTGTAATGATTTAACAGGTGGTGACGTGTGTTCAGCAGTGAAGCTGACAAGCAAGCCTGTGAGTGCTGAGGACCCGGCCCTAGATTCTAAGATCTATCCCGCATGCGCAATCACTCGCAGCATGTCGAGAAAGGCGGCTGAGAAAGAAGACAGTTTAAATGAGTCCACTGTTGATTTGGCTGAGACGTTTTTACCGACCCTGTATCTAGAGGGGTTAGGGGATGGTAAAGCGGAGAATAGGGAGGTGAAAGAAGGTAAAGCAGAGGAGGTAGATTTAACCTTTGCCAAGAGGGAATTTATAGAGGCACAGAGTAAGGATGAGAAACAGATGAGGCAGTTAGAAGGTCCAGGGTTGGACACCGATGATCTGTCTGGCTTGGCAGAACTGTTTGAAGAAGTTGAAAAATTTAAATGTGTTCCCGATAATGATATAAGGGCAGTCCTAGATGAAAAGGATGCCATTACCTTGAAGGAGTCTGCTGGGTTAGCAGATGGAGTTGTTTTAACCCGCAGGGTTGAGTTTACTCCGGATAGGAATTGCCCAGAAAGTAACTGGGAGGATGAGGGGAGCTTAGAATTTGAAAAGGGGACTGGTATTGGAAGCCTAGAAGAGGCAGATGTCCCGTTTGCTTGTGTTCAGGTTGTTGAAGTACCTGTGGAGTCACAGGATACTGAACCTAGTGTTGAAGCTCAGAAAAAGTCTGAGGTATCTGATTCAGTTGAAAAGGAATGCAGTCCTTTTGGGTCAGATGGACTAGGTTTAGTGAAGAAAGGGTTAAACTTGGTACCAGTGGAAAGTGAGAATTCCCTGTTGTTTGTATTAGAAGATGTGTTAAAAGTTAGTGAGGAGATGAAAGCTGGTGATGTGAATATTATTGAAGGAGAAGGGAAAGGTGTTGTTCCTAAATTGAATAAAGAAAATTTAATGTCTGGATTGGTTTGAGAAGCAGTAACCAGGCTGAAGGAAAAATCGCTTGTTAACAAGGTGCCTGTGAATCTATTACAGTTTGTTTTGGAATTTGAAGGTTATTCAAGGAGGTGATTTGGAGAGACTGAACCAAAAGTGTTGGTTGGACAAAGGGGGGTCACTTGCAGATGTTAAAATGAAAACTAATAGAATGAAGGTCCTGAAGATAGAATTAATGACTTGCTCAGAAATAAAGAAGTGTGTGGAAGTTCAGAGAATGGGCTAAGTTTGGAAAACATTGGTGATAAGATAAATCCTATGAAAGGAGTATGTGAAGGCCTATTCCACACTGGTGAGCAAGCTAACCATGTGAGAGTTCAGTGGAAAAGGGGCAAAGGTTGACCATGTCTCTGGACCTGATGAAATTTCAGTGGAAATGATACAAGCCCCGGAAGATCTGGGCATGGATATTCATTTTGAAGAGTTTAATGGCATATATGAGTCTGGTGTATTGCCCGACGATCTCTTGAAATCAGTATTTATAACTCTGCCTAAAATTCCTGGAACTATTGACTGCGAAAATTATAGAACAATCAGTCTGATGAGTCACATAATAAAGATTTTGTTGATAATTGTTCTGAGTCGAATTAAAAACAAGTTAAGGCCAGAAACTACTGAACTGCAATATGGGCTGATGGAGGATAGAGGAACAAGGAACGCAATTTTCATACTACGAATGCTTTCAGAAAGGGCAATTGAGTGTCAAATTGATGTCTTTTCATTTTTTTATTGATTTCACTAAAGGATTCGACAAAGTGTAACATGAAAAACTTTTTCAAATTCTCATTTAACTAAACATTGACGGAAGGGACCAGTAACTTATTCAAAATTTATATTGGAATCAAACAGTGGCTGTAAAAATTGATGATAATATAAGCAGTTAGACTAAAATTCAAAGGGGAGTTAGAGATGCGTTGCCTCACCGGAATTACTTAATATTTATACTGAAAAGATTCTCAGAGAAATAGAAGACCTAGATGGGATAAAAATTGGAGGTGTTTGCATCAACAATATAAGATATGCAGACGATATCCCCCTAATTGCAAGTGCAGCAGAAGACTTACAAATCCTCCCAGACAAATTAGTACAAACAAGTGCAGATTTTGGTCTAACCATCAACGGTAAAATAAAACACATATATGGAAATATAAAAAGGGCAGGATACTCCCAACTGCCAATTGTCCATCGGTAACCAAGCGATTGAACAAAAGATCGGCTTTAATTACCTTGGTAGCTTTATATCACAAGATGCTAGAAGTAAAGTAGAAATAAAAAGAAGAATTGCCATTGCCAAAACCAACGTCCAAAAATGAATAAAAACACAAAATGCTGGCAGAACTCAGCAGGCCAGACAGCATCTATGGGTGGTGGTAGTGATGACGTTTCGGGCCGAAACCCTTCATCCTTCTACCTCCTCCCATAGATGCTGTCTGGTCTGCTGAGTTCTGCCAGCATTTTGTGTTTTTATTTACTTCCAGCATCTGCAGATTCACTCGAGTTTCCAAAAAAATGAAACCCATTTTTACCAACAGACACATTTCTATGAAAACAAGGCTTAAGCTACTAAAGTGTTACATCTGGTCAATCTTTCTGTATGTTTCCGAAACATGGACTGTAACACCTGAACTCCAAAAAAACTTAGAAGCAACAGAAATGTGTTTTTATTTAGAAGAATGCTGAAAATATCATACAGAGATAGGGTAACTAATGAGGCGGTACTCCAACGTGCACATGCAAAAAGATCTTTAATGAGAACATTAAATGAGAGGAGACTGAAATTCCTGGACCATGTCATCAGAAAGGGCGAAATAGAATGCTTTACATTGCAAGGCCCTATGCCTGGGAATCGCGGAAGAGGAAGACAAAGAAGAAAATATATGGACACTGTGAAAGAACTAACAGATCTAAGTGTGCGAGATATCATTGACGCTGTGAGGAGTCATTAGATGTGGAGACCCATGATCGCCCAAGCGTGTAACGCGTAAGGCACATGCAGAAGAAGTATCAATGTCAGCCTCATATGTCCAGACACTCCTGTGATTAACGTCACTTTATGGACAGACAATCAATCGTTTTAAACTATCATACTTTATGTATTGTGTTTAGTTTATTATTGTGGTCTCTATAATTATTTATTTTCTGTCTTGCTTTGGATCCAGTGTATGAATTATTTTGTTCTCTTTTACCCTTCATTACTAGAATGACATCAATCATTTTTGAATCTTGAATCCTGGGGAAAATGCTACGACCAACCTCATTATTTATATTCCATCTTGATTTCATGAACTCCTACAATGTCACCCTCATTCTCATCTGAACTAAAGATCCAGCTCAGCCAAATGCTTCCTATGACTCGGCCCTGTAGTCCAGGCAACATCTTCAGCAATCTCTTGTGCACCCTCTCCAGCTTGATAATATATTTACTACAGTAGGGTGAACACAACGGTACATAATACTCTGTGTAGCCATGTACATTCATATACAAATCAATGGCATGAATAGTAAATTACAGAGATCTCAGCACTGACACTTCCATCCCACTCGTCACAGACCTCCATTCGTTAGAACCATCTACATTCATCCCCCTCTCCTTCTTGTTCTCTTGCCCGGTGTGAATCCTCCTCGCCAGCCCCCTGTGAATCCCACGTGACCGAACCTCCCCGATCAGCTGCCATGCAGGATCTTGTTACAGACTTTACCAAAGTTCAGATGAACAACATCACTGCCCAACTTCACCTAACGCCCTAGTTCATTTTTAAATAATCTCCAAAATACTTGACAGATATGATATCCTATTGGACAGTGTTGACGGTGATTTCCCCATAACCAATGCCCAACCGCCCGGGATTTCAGCTTCACTGCAGACTGAGAAAATTCCGATCCCAGCTGCAGAATTACCAGCCTGGACTGTAGCCCGTTTTCTGGCAATTTCATATCATCAGATTCATCAGCCCAATATTATCACCCATACAAAGACGCCTTGGTGCCGGCAATTTGCCGTGGAGTTCCTGCCATTTCCGATTCACAAACTAAGGTGGAATTGGAACCTAATGACCCTCTGCCGGGTCCGGTGCTCAGGCTGGTTCCCCGGTCTGTATAGAGGACGCGGATACACTTCAGCCTGACCCCAGCAGCTAAACAGAGCACATTTGATCTCTATGTCATCGCTGCGTGGGATCTTGCCCAGCAGAGCGGGCTGCCATGTTTCCTGCAGTGTAGCAGGAAAAAAATGTAAAATTATTAAGTAGAAAATGCTGGGAGCTCAGTACATCAGACTACGTCTCTGAAAGGACAAATGGTGGAAGACCCAGTTCCAGAACTGAGACTGTCCAAGATGCTGCCGATCTGCTGAGCGTCTCCAGTATTTTCCCTTCCTTACTTTAAATTTCCTGCAACTGTAGTATTTTCTCCCTCTTCATTTTAATGCACAGATAGTAACTGATTGCCACCCTGAACTGTAAATGCCACCCCACCCCAAACAATTTGTTAGTTCTGAGTTCATTCTGACGCTGGTGTAACACATCCCACACAGTCAATGCTCACAGCATCCTTTCCTCCCACTATCACTCTGTTACATTTGCTCCCGAGGCCACTGTCTCTACGCTGAGAGGCGGTGACCACAGAGCGATAAAAAGTGCAACACTTGCTGCAGCTCTGACGGGTCGTTACCCTGGAAACAGAGGAAGTGGCTCAACTAAAATAACCGAAAAAGGAAATAACAAACTCAACATCAGATGCTATGAGTTCCATTATGACAAAGATTAACACTGCAGCCATTTTGTAAAGGTGAATCTAAAATTGAAATGGTTGCTTTTACCCTGCCACGTGTTGTGTCCAACTAAACCTCTGGTATTCCGAGCGAACAATAACTAACTAAATAAATAAATAAATAAATAAATAAACAAACAGGCAGGCACACAAATAAATAACTAAATAATTAGAAAGGGGCAATACTAAACTTCACAATGAAGACAAAGATTAGAAGAGAGATTGCTGAAATATAACATTGCAGCATTGGGATACAGGCTGGACAAACATTGAGCAAGCAGGTTGATATATATATCATTGAGCTGGTGGCATACAGGCAGGACAGATTGAACTAGAAGGTTGATATATATTATTGAGGTGGTGGGATACATGCTAGACAGAGGTTGAACAAGTAGGTTGATATATATCATTGAGCTGGTGGCATACAGGCAGGACAGAGATTGAACTAGAAGGTTGATATATATCATTGTGCTGGTGGGATACAGACTGGACAGAGGTGGAACAAGATGGTTGATATATATCATTGAGCTGGTGGCATACAGGCTGGACAAACATTGAGGAAGGCGGTTGATATATATCATTGAGGTAGTGGGATACAGACTGGACAGAGGTTGAACAAAATGGTTGATATATATCATTGAGGTAGTGGGATACAGGCTGGACAGAGGTTGAACAAGATGGTTGATACATATTGAGGTAGTGGGATACAGGCTGGACAGACGTTGAACAAGATGGTTGATATATATTATTGAGGTGGTGGGATACAGGCTGGACAGAGATTGAACAATATGTTGATATATATCATTGAGGTGGTGGGATACAGACTGGACAGAGGTTGAACAAGATGCTTGATATATATCATTGTGGTGGTGTGATACAGGCTGGACAGAGGTTGAACAAGATGGTTGATATATATCATTGAGGTAGTGGGATACAGACTGGACAGAGGTTGAACAAGATGGTTGATATATATCATTGAGGTAGTGGGATACAGACTGGACAGAGGTTGAACAAGATGGTTGATATATATTATTGAGGTGGAGGGATACATGCTAGATAGAGGTTGAACAAGTAGGTTGATATATATCATTGTGCTGGTGGCATACAGACTGGACAGAGGTTGAATAAGATGGTTGATATATATCATTGAGGTCGTGGGATACAGGCTGGACAGAGGTTGAACAAGACGGTTGATATATATCATTGAGGTAGTGGGATACAGGCTGGACATAGGTTGAACAAGAAGGTTGATATATATCTGGATCTTACTGTCCTGTCTGAACGGGGAAAGATGAAACTTCTCATACACGTGGAGCAGTGTCCCGAGGGTGCGATGGCTTAATTTAACCCTCTGTCTGCAAGAACACACCGGGTCGAACGGCCGCTTCCAGTGTGCTGGAAATATGTAAAACAATTATCGTCTCCAAGCGTCGATCCAGGTGGAGTTTGGATCCGATAGCGGGCCGGGTGATGGAGGTAAAGTTCACCAGGTACATCTTAATGGATGGGTTCAGTCTCGGCATCACCACCTCATCCCGGACCTGGGACCAGAACACCAGGGGCTGAGCGGCGGCTCATCTCAGGCGGTTCGGTGTGAAGGTCCCATAACCCGGACCGACAACGACAGGTTGTATCCAGGAAGCGGGACGAGGCCGCCAGTTCGAGGAAGTTAACGGGACTCTCTGCCCAACATGAGGTTCCCCGCCCCCGGGATCGACTTCAGTACTCACCGATGGGAAATTGTCGGTTGCGTTCAACCCCAGTGACCGGCCTCAAAACTGACCGATGAGAACTTCATCAATTTGTCCGGAGAGCAGCGAGATCCGTCCACCGGCTCCCCACAGACGATCAGCTTCAACAGAGAACGGAAAGAAAACCCCGCCCATCCGGAGACTGTGAGAGCGGGGGCGGGGCCTCGGAAGCAAAAACCTGAGATGCTGCAGATCTGCGTTTGAAATGGGAGCGAGAAACCGGTGACTCTGCTCCTCGCCCCTCACACACTGTCCGACCTACCTGCCGCATTCCCCACATTATTCCATATTTACACCAGCTACGTTTTTAGTGTTTTCCTCTGGATCTTTCCCGTCCCCATGGCACCATCTTCCGGTTCTCAGAGTTAAGGGTTCGATTCCCATCCCGGTACGACATACAATTCCCACCCGGAAAGGAATTGTGCAGGTTTCATTGAAATCACTTCTATGTTTATAAACAGTTTTTTTTTCTATTCACATTCCTCCGGAGCCTCACTGGACAGGAACACTGAAACATCAAGTGAAAAACTGCAGGAGGAGGCCATTCAGCCCCTCTAACCATCAACAAGATGGCGGCTGCTCTCCCATCTCAGCCACATGTTTCTGTCCGATCCACATTTCCTCCATCCCTTCCGTCTCCACACATCTGCCGGCCTTTTTTTTGTGAAAACGATCACTAAGGTGTTGCTCCTCCACCCTGAGGGCGGTCTGATCGAAACGTCGGATTGGGAATCAGAATTAAAACGTTTGGCCACTGCAAAGTCCCCCTTGTGGCAGATGATACAGAGATTGTAAAAAAATAACGGTCTCCCAGTTTATGGCGGGTCTCACCAGTGTGAAGGAGGCCGCATCGAGAGCACGGGACACAATAGATGACCCCAGCAATAGATTCGCAGATGAAGCATTGCCTCATCCGGAAGGACTGCTTTGTGTTTCTGAATGGAGGTGAGGGAGGAGGAGTACGGCAGGTGTAGCACTTAGGCTTATGCAGGGATAGGAATCTGGAAGAAGATTAGTGAGGAGGGATGAATGAACAAGGGAATTGTGGAGGGAGTGATCCCTGTTGAATCCTGTTTGTGACTTCCTAAACAGATTTGCATGGATGCAATCCCCACATTCATTAGTTATCTCTTTACTGCGATAGAAACGTTATATATTCCATACAGTGAATGCTCAAGGCAACCGGGCACCCACACCGGCTCCTGAGGTCACTGAGGGGCGGTGACCAGAGAGCGATAAATATGTTCAACACTCTGGAGCTCTGCTGGGCTTTTGGAGGTGATGGAGGAACGGGCTCAGCAGAGCTAACTGAAAATAGGAAGTAAGGAATTCAACTTCACATGCCCTGTTTCATGAATTTATGAACATTTGGAGAGGCATAACATGATCAGGAATAGTCAGCTTGGCTTTATCAAGGGCAGCTCGTGCCTTACCGGCCTGATTGAATTTTCTGAGGATGTGACTAAACACATATATGGAGGTAGAGCAGTTGATGTCGTGAATATGGATTTCAGCAAGGCACTTGATAAGGTACCCCATGCAAGGCTTATTAAGAAAGTAAGGAGGCATGGGATCCAAGCGGACTTTGCTTTGTGGATTCAGAAATGGCTTTTCCCACAGAACACAAAATTGTTGGTAGATGGGTCATATTCTGCCTGGACGTCGCTGACTAGTGCTGTTCCTCTGAGATCTGTTTTGGCACCACTTTTCTTCGTCAGTTTTATAAAAGACCTGGATGAGGAAGTGGAGGGATAGGTCAGTACATTTACTGATGAGCCAAAGGTCAGAGGTATTGTGGATAGTGTGGAGGGCTGTCGAGGTTATAGCAGGACCCCGATTGGAAGCGAAACTGGGCTGAGAAGTGGAAGATGGAGTCTGACCCAGACAAGTGTGAGGTGGTTCACTTTAGAAGGTAAATACGATGGCAGAATATAGTATGAATTGTAAGACTCTTGGCAGTGTGGAGGATCAGAGGAATCTTGGGGTCTGATTTCATTTGCGCAGACTGACTGTGTGGTTCAGAAGGCATACGGTGTATTGGCCTTCATCAACCTTGTGATTCAGTTCAAGTGCCAAGAGGTAATGTTACTGCTATATAAGTCCCTGGTTAGACCCCACTTGGAGTACTGTGCTGTTCGCCTCACTACAGGAAGGGTGTGGAAGCTATAGAAAGGGTGCAGAGGAGATTTACAAGGATTTCTCTGGATTGCGGAGCATGCCTTATGAGAACAGGAGAGTGAACTTGGCCTTTTCTTCTTGGACAGATGGAGGATGAGAGGTGACCTAATAGAGGTGTATAAGATGATGAGAGGTATAGATCGTGTGGATAGGCAGAGGCTTTTTCTCAGGGCTGAAATGGCTAACACGAAAGGGCACAGTTTTAAGATGCTTGGGGAGAAGTTACAGAGGCAATGTCAGGGGTAAGTTCTTTAGGCAGAGAGTGGTGAGTGCGTGGAATGGGCTGCCGGCGACGGTGGTGGAGGCGGATACATCAGGGCCTTTAAAGAGACTTTTGGATAGGTACATGGAGATAAAAAGAAGAGGCTGGTGGTTAACCCTAGGAGATCTCTAACGTATGTTCATGTTTGGGAGAGCACTGTTGGACGAAGGGCCTGTGTATTATGCTATGGGTTCTCTATGTTTCTCTGATTCTATGTTCTCAGTTCATTCCAAACAGCCAATGCTCACAGCATCCTTTCCTCCCACTATCACTCTGTTACATTTGCTCCCGAGGCCACTGTCTCTAAGCTGAGAGGCGGTGACCACAGAGCGATAAAAACATTGTGCAACTCTTCTTGCAGCTCTGGTGGACCGTTACCCTGGAAACGGAGGAAGTGGCTCACCGAAAATAACCGAAAAGGGAAATAACAAACTCAACATCGTATGCTGCGAGTATAATTTTGAAGAAGGTTAACACTGCAGCCATTTTGAAATGAAGAATCTAAAATTGTAAAGTCTGCTTTTAACATGCTGTATTCAATAATCCTCTGATAGTTCTGCCTAACAAAAAATGACAATAGTTAGCGATCAATAATATATTAACCTCTGCCGGAAATATATCCAGTGACAGCCCCAATCACCATCTGTTGCAACAAACTCCACAGATCGAGCACTCTTTGGCTGGAGAAGTTTCTCTCAGTTTTAAAGGGAAGCTTGATTATTCCGAGGCTGTTCTCTCAGACCCCAGACTGATGGAAACATCCTCCACGTGTCCACTGTCTCCAGGCTGTTCAGTATTCTGTGGGTTTAAATAAGATCCCGTCCAGCTCTGTACTTCTGAACTCAATAGAGTACAGGCTCAGAGTCTCCTATTGATTCATTGTGAAAGGAGGAACATCCAGCCCCCATCTGTGGAAGTATTGACCTGGGTCAAATCCCCGATACTGACAGCTACATGGGCCCAGTGTCTCCCAGGGTTACAGCTCAAGCAGCAACTCGCCCAGGACTCCTTGTTGCCAGTAATATGCTGCAGTGTCTCGGCCATTCAGACTTCAAACACCAACACTCCGACATCTGCCTGTGTCAGAACGGGGACCTGATGAACCTCTGACCGGGCCAGAGTTCGGGCTGGAAAACCTGGGCGCGGGGCAACAGCAGGCGGGTATAATGTCTCCACCAGATAAACTGAGCACATTTTATCATTATGCTATTGTTAAATGAGATCTTGCCCAGCACAATTGCCCGTCACATTTCCTACAGGCTAATAAGAATAAAACATTTTAAATGTAAAATTGAAAGTCATGTGTTGGAAACCCGGTACATCAGATTGGATGTGTGGAAAGAGAAACTGTGGATGACCCAGTATCTGAACCGGGACTGTCCAAGACGCTGCCCGATCTGCTGAAGATTTCCACCATTTTCTCTTTTTACTTTAAATGATGCACAACTATTAACTGATTACACGATATTTGTGACGGTCAGAACAAATTAGCTCAAATGTAATACCAATATTCATTAGTTTTCTCTTCAATCTAATACAGGGATAATGCAGTCGATGCTCACAACATCCATCCCACCCCACTATCAATCTGTATTCTCTGCTTCCAACCCTCCTTCCGACAACGATTAATACATCAGACATTTTAACTTTCAAGCGAAAATCGCAATGGCTGTCTTTAACTTATTACGTGCTGTATTCAATAAACCCTTCGGTAGTTCCAGGTACAAACACTGATTTCAGTATCAACTCAGTGAGTCAAAAATACGTCATAATGAAGACAACGGCAGAAGAGAGATCGTTGATGGGATACAGGCTGGACAGATGTTGACCAAGATGGTGTACACTTGCATCCTTCATATACATGAGTAGAAACCTTTACGTTTCCGTCTAAATATGCAATGTGCAATTTATAGTACTTTATAATAAATAGTATGTTCAACAATAGAACATAAAATACGATCTTGTCAGCATGAATTAATCATTCTCATAGGCTGGTGGAAGAAGCTGTCCCGGATCCTGTTGATGTCCTGGCTTTCATGTTGTGGAAACACGAGGAAATCTGCAAATGCTGGAAATTCAAACAACACACACAAGATGCTGGTGGAACACAGCAGGCCAGACAGCATCTATAAGAAGAAGCACTGTCGACGTTTCGGGCGGAGACCCTTCGTCAGGACTAACTGAAAGGAAAGATAGTAAGAGATTTAAAAGGAGGGGAGGGGGAACTACGAAACAATAGGAGAAGACCGGAGAGGGTGGGATGAAGCTAAGAGCTGGAAAGGTGATTGGTAAAAGTGATACCGAGCTGAAAGGATCATGTTTTCGGGAGGCCTAGGGAGAAAGAAAGGAGTGGGGGGAACACCAGAGGGAGATGGAGAACAGGCAAACATCTAAATATGTCAGGGATGGGGTAAGAAGGGGAGGAGGGGCATTACCGGAAGTTAGAGAAGTCAATGCTCATGCCATCAGATTGGAGGCTACCCAGCCGGTATATAAGGTGTTGTTCCTCCAACCTGAGTTTAGATTCATTTTGACAGTAGAGGAGGCCATGGATAGACATATCAGAATGGGAATGGGACGTGGAATTAAAATGTGTGGTCACTGGGAGATCCTGCTTTCTCTGGCGGACCGAGCGCAGGTGTTCTGCGAAACGGTCTCCCAGTCTGCGTCAGGTCTCGCCAATATATAAATGGCCACACCGGGAGCACCGGACGCAGTATACCACACCAGCCGACTCACAGGTGAAGTGTCGCCTCACCTGGAAGGACTATCTGGGGCCCTGAATGTTGGTGAGGGAGGAAGTGTAAGGGCAGGTGTAGCACTTGTTCCGTTTATAAGGATAAATGCCAGGAGGGAGATCGGCGGGAAGGGATGAGGGTACCAATGGACAAGGGAGTCGCGTAGGGAGCAATCCCTGCAAAAAGTAGAAAGGGGGGGGGGGGGAAGGAAAGATGTGTTTCGTACTGGGATCCCGTTGGAGCTGGCAGAAGTTACGAAGAATTATACGTTGGACCTGGAGGCTGGTGGCGTGGTAGGTGAGGACGAGGAGAACCCTATCCCGAGTGGGGTGGCGGGTGGATGGGGTGAGGGCTGATGTGCGGGAAATGGGAGAGATGCGTTTGAGAGCAGAGTTGATGGTGGAAGAAGGGAAGCCCCTTTGTGTAAAAAAGGAAGACATCTCCTTCGTCCTGGAATGAAAAGCCTCATCCTGAGAGCAGATGCGGCGGAGACGGAAGGATTGTGAGAAGGAGATAGTATTTTTGCAAGAGACAGGGTGGGAAGAGGAATAGACCAGGTAGCTGTGAGAGTCTGTAGGCCTATAGTAGATATCAGCAGATAAGCCGTCTCCAGAGATGGAGACAGACAGGTCAAGAAAGGGGAGGTAGGAGTCCGAAATGAATCAGGTAAATTTGAGGGTAGGGTGAAAGTTGGAGGCAAAGTTAATGAATTCAACGAGCTCAGCATGCGTGCAGGAGGCAGACCCAATGCAGTCGCCGAAGTAGCGAAGGAAAAGAGGGACAGGGAAACCCGTATAGGCTTGGAACATGGACTGTTCCACAAAGCCAACAAAAAGGCAGGCATAACTGGAACCCATGCGGGTGCCCATGGCTACACCGTTGGTTTGGCGGAAGTGGGAGGAGCCAAAGGAGAAACTACACTGGACGTCCATGGTTCCTCCGGCAGTTTGTTCTGGTCTGGATAACCCGTGTTAGTATGGAGAGCGGGATTTTACACCATATTCCAGGTACAATCTCAACAAAACCCAAATAATTGTTACGGTAATTACTACACTTAAACACAAGAAAGCTTGCAGACACTGGAAATTCAAAGCAATACACGCAAATTGCTGAAGGAATTCAGCACAACAGGCTGTATCTAAAGAAAAGTGTAGACCGTTCGTCATTTTGGGCAAAGAGCCTTCTTCATTACTGATGCGGGAGGGGGGAGGTATCTGAATAAAAAGGTAAGTGAGGGGTAAGAGGCGAGCTGGAAGGTGATAGGTGGTCAAGGGCTGAAGATGAAAGAATCGGAGAGGTGTCAATAGGAGAAAGGGATGGAGGGGACCTGGGAGCAATAACAGGCTGGTGAGCAGAAATGAAAGTTCAGAGTAGGGAATACAGAAGGTTTTTGGTGTGGGGGGGATTTGTTTAGTGGAAGGAGAATTCAATATTCATACAATCAGGTTGGAGGGTACCCAGATGGAATATAAGGTGTTGCTCCTCCACCCTGAGGACGGTCTCATCTTGGCACAAGAGGATGCCATTGATCGAGATATCTGAATGGGAATCAGAATTAAAATGCAAACACAAGGAAATCTGCAGATGCTGGAAATTCAAACAACACACACAAAATGCTGGTGGAACACAGCAGGCCGGGCAGCATCTATAGGGAGCAGAGCTGTCGACGTTCCGGGCCGAGACACTTCGTCAGGACTAACTGAAAGGAAAGATAGTAAGATATCCCGTAGTGAAACAGTAAGAAAATGCTTTTAATATAAAATTGAAAATAAATCACTGGAAACTCAGTGCAGGATTTTGCCTTTATGTCAGCAAAATGTGCAATATGTCAGCACACATATTGGCTGACTGCAAGATGTTTGTGGCGTCCTGAAGAGATTTGCATAAATGCAATCCCAACATTCATTCGTTATCTCTTTATTCCAATATAAACATCATATTTTCCATACAGTGAATGCTGAAGGCATCCTCGCATCCACACTGCCTCCTGAAGTCACTGTCTCTCCGCTGAAGGGCAATGACCAGAGAGCCAAAAAATGTTCAATACTCCTTGCAGCTGTGGTGGGCTGTTACTCTGCTGATGGAGGAAGCGGCTGAGCAGAACTAAAGGAAAATAGGAAATAAGGAACTCGACCTCACATGCTCTGAGTTTCATTATGACAAACATGAATACTGGCCTCTCAGCCATTTTGTAATGGGGAAGCTAAAATTCCAGTGGTTGTTTTAATCCTGCTCCGAGGTGTATCCATTAAATCTGTTGGTATTTCCATCTCTACAGAACCTCCAGCAGTGCGGAAGCTGTTCCAAAAACAAAACACGTTGTTGGATGCGGCCTATCTGCTTCAAATGGCAACTATCGGATATTCACAAAGTATATCACATGGTGATAACCATAAAGTGTACTTCTTTGTTCAATTAAGTGGCTAAAATTCCATCATGTTCTTGTGGCTGCCAATAGCTTATATCTATGATCAACTCCAGGCATTGATTCATGTTCAATTCAGATCCTGCTACTGGACAGAATGACGGAAGGGAAGGTCTGCAGAAACAACTGAATATATTGAGATTGTAACCTCAGTTACTAGACTCCCCTACTGTTGAATACATCTTGTTCCTATCCGCTCCATCCGGACCTCAGGATTTCATGGAGGTTCCTGTTCCCACAGTCATCACCCCTCCATTGAGATCAGGCCCAGAAACACCAGATGCTCCTCATACATAAAACCTTTTCAATCTAGAATCACTCTTGTGAACATTGTAAACAACAGCTTTAATGAGCACATTCCCTCGGATACAGACAGTTTGCCGGGGGAATAATTTATTGAGCCTCATGTACTGTTTCGTAGTGCCCAATTAATTGTCAAAAAAGAACATTGTGCTATCTGGTCAAGGAACCGAAAGGGATGGGGTAGATCTTCCATGATTTTTGAATGCCTTTATTTACCTGGGAGACAGATACAGAGACTATAGAAATCGGGAAAAGTTAGTCTTGTTATAGATTGTATGCGGATTACAGAACAGGTGCTTGCTGAATTAGAATGGACAAATCCCCCGGGCCTGACAAGTTGTTCCCTTGGACCTTGTGGGAGGCCAGTGCAGAAACTGCTCGAACACTGTCAGAGACAAATAAAATGCACAGAGCTATAGCTGATATTGAGGTGGTGGGATACAGACTGGACAGAGTTTGAAAAAGATGGTTGATATATATCATTGAGCTGGTGGGATACAGACTGGACAGAGGTTGAAAAAGATGTTTGATATATTTCATTGATGTGGAGGGAAATATATTGGACTGAGGGTGGACAAGATGGTTGATATTTATCATTAACTTGAAGAGATACAGGCCGAGTCGGCGGTGAAGAAGGCAAATGCGATCTTCGCAATCAATTCAAGAGGATTGTAATATAAAAGGAAGGATGTGCTGTTGAGAATTTATGAAGTCCTGATGAAGCAACATATAGAAACATAGAAAGATAGAAAAGTTACAGCACAATACATCCTGAGCTTCCTGTAGAAGTAGTAGAGGCCAGTTCAGTTGTGACATTTAAGGTAAAATTGGATAAGTATATGGACAGGAAAGGAGTGGAGGGTTATGGGCTGAGTGCGGGTAGGTGGGACTAGGTGAGATTAAGGGTTCGGCACGGACTAGGAGGGCCAAGATGGCCTGTTTCCGTGCTGTGATTGTTATATGGTTATATGGTTATGGTTAATACAGGCCCTTCGGCCCACGAAGCTGTGCCCAACATGTACCTTCGAACGACCTGGGCTTCACCAAAAGTCCTCTATTTTCCTGAGCTCCATGTCCCCCTGCAGGAGTCTCTTAAATAACCGTATCGTTTCCTCGTCCACGACCGCTGCCGGCAGCTCATTCCACGCACTCACCACTGTGCAAAAACTTACCCCTGACATCTCTTCTGTACCCACTTCCAAGCACCTTAAAACTATGTTCTCTCGTTCTAGCCGTTTCAGCCCTGGGGAAAAGCCTCTTACTATTCACACGATCAAGGCCTCTCTTTATCTTGTACACGTCTATCAGGGCACCTCTCGTCCTCCATCGCTCCGAGGAGAAAAGGCCGAGTTCACTCAAGCTATTCTCATAAGGCACGCTCCCCAATCCAAGCATCATCCTTGCAAATCTCCTCTGCACCCTTTCTGTGGTTTCCACGTACTTCCCATAGTGACGCGATCAAAACTGAGCACAGCACTCCAAGTGGATCTGACCAGGGTCCTATATAGCCGCAACATTAGCTGTCGGCTCCTAAATTCAATTCCACGATTAATGAAGGCCAATACACCGCATGCCTTCTGAATCACAACGTCAACCTGCGTTGCAGCTTTGAGTGTCCTCGGATCCCAAGATCCCACTGATCTAGCACACTGCCAAGAGTCTTACTATTAATGCAAAATTCTGCCATCATATTTGACCTACTAAAATGAAACACCTCGCACTTTTCTGGGTTGAACTCCATCTGCCAGATCTCAGCCCAGTTTTGCATCCTATCCAAATCCCGTTGTAACCTCTGACAGCACTGCACACTATCCATAACACACCCAACCTTTGTGTCATCAGCACATTTGCTAATCTATCCCTCTAATTCCTCACCAAGGTCATTTATAAAAATCACAAAGAGTAGGTGTCCCAGAACGGATCCCTGAGGCACACCACTGTCACCGGCCTCCATGTGGAATATGACCCGTCTACAACCACTCTTTGCCTCCTGTGGGCAAGCCACTTCTGGACCCACAAAGCAATGTCCCCTTGGATCCCATGCCATCTTACTTTCTCATTACGCCTTGCATGGGTACCTTATCAAATGTTCTTTTAAAATCCATACATACTACATCTGCGGCAAAGCCTCTACAGATTCAGCACTTTCCTTTTGAAGTTAAGAGGCCTAAACCTGCTCAGATCACTCCAAGTGCTTCATAAAGTTTCAACATGACATCCTTGCTTTTATATTCTATTCCTCTTGGGATGAATGCGAACATCGCATTTGCCTTCCCCATCACAGACTCAACCTGCAAATTCACCTTTAGGGAATCCTGCACAATGATCCCCAAGTCCATTGGCACCACAGTTTTCTTTTGTATTTAGAAAATAACTAAGACTTTCATTTCGTCTACCGAACTGCACGACTATACACTTCTCCAAACTGTATTCCATTCCTTTGCCCATTTTCCTAATCTGTCAATGTCCTTCTGTAGCCTTTCTAATTCCTCGAAACCTCATGCACCTCGAACTATCTTCATACTATCTGCAAACATTGCAACAAAGCCATCAATTCCATTGTCCAAATCATTAACATATGACGTAAAAGAATCGGTCCCAAAACAGACACTGTGGAGTATCACTGGTCACTGGGAGCAATCCAGAAAATGATTATTTTATTCCCAGGCTTTGCCCCTTTCCAACCAACCACTGCTTTATCCACGTCAGAATCTTTCTTGTAATACTATGATCTCGTAGCTTGTTAAGCAACCTTATGTGTGGCAGCGTAACAAAGACTTTCTGAAAATCCAAATACACAGCATCAACCGATTCACCTTTGTCTATCAGGCTTATTATTTCTTCAAAGATTTGTCAGGCATGATTTTCCCTTGAGGAATCATGTCCACTACGGCCTATTTTATGACGGGTCTCCAAGTACCCTGAGGCGACATCCTTAATCATCGGCTCCTATACCTTCCTAAACACTGAGGTCAGACAAACGGACAGATGGGTTCTCTTCGTTCCCATTCCTTTCTTGAAGAGTGAAGTAACATTTGCAATTTTCCAGTCTCTCAGAACCATTACAGAAGCTAGTGATTCTTGAAAGAACTTTATTGATGTCTCACGATCTCTTCAGCCACCACTTTTAAAATTCTTGTGTACACGCCACCTAGTCCAGGTGACATATCTAAATTCAGACCTTTGAGTTTCCCAAGAAACCTCTCTCTAGTTATGTTAACTTCACACATTTAATGCCCCCGACACCTGGAGCTTCCAATATACTGCTGGTGTCTTCCTCCATGAAGGCTGGTGAAAAATACTTATTCAGTTCGGCCGCCATTCCTGTCCCCATTTACTACCTCTCCAGTGTCGTTTTCCAGCGTTCTGATATCCAGCCGTGCTTCTCTGTTACACTTTATGTATCTGAAGAAACGTTTAGTAACATCTTTACTATTATAGGTTCGTTTTCTTTGGTGGTTCACCTTTACCTTCTTAATGACTTACTGTTGCCTTTTGTTTTCTGTTTGTTTTAACAACATTACCAATCCTCCAGCATCCCACAAATTGCTGCTCTGTTACCATCCCTGCGAGTGACCGTTTCCCATCAATTCTGGCCAATTCCCCTCTCCTGCCTCGGTAATTCCCTGTACACCACTGTAATGCTGGTACTTCTGTAATACTGATACCTCTGCCTTTAGCTTCTCCTTCTGGAGTTTCTGTTTGACTCCCACTAGCTGAGAGACAGGGGACAGTGAGAGGGACTTTCCAAACACGGATTGAACACTAAACCCCGGTCCATGCTTACTGCTGCAAACACGGAGCATCCCATTAACTCACAGCGTCTCACTGCGAGGGAAGGAGAGGTAACTCGTTCTCTTCTTTGCTTCCAAAGGAACTCCAGAACTAAACAGCTGAGCACAGAACATCAATACTAACTCATCACTTCATCCGCCCGGGCAGCTTGACCGACAGGTCCATTTTATATGGGTCAAAACCTGGACCCAAGAGATTCGCAGATCGTCGCACGTCTCACGTAGAATTCCCCGCAGCCCATGCCCATCTGTCCGAAACGTTTGCTTTATTGGGGAAAGAGGAACGCCCAGTGCCATCTGTAGTAGCAATAAGCTCAGACGAACACCAAACACTACAAATACTATATTCCTGGAGTCCCCATCCCAGGATGATAACCTTGGCCCAGGACTCTTTGCTGCCGCTGACGTAATTCGGTGTCTCAGCTATGCCCAGTTCACAAACTAAAACTCCTGAACCAACCCATGACGGAATAGTAGCCGGTGGAAGCTTTGTCTGGACGGGGATCGGGGTTGAATTCCGGGCCTTGGGTCACAGCGCGGACGCGGATACCTTTCAGCAGGTAAACTGAAAACACTTTCCGATTATTTTATTGTTGAGTGGAGGGAGCATATTTGCCTTTTCTATCGATGCATAAATATTGACTGATTGCAAGATGTTTGTGGCAGCCTAAAATGATTTCCACAAATGCAATCCCAACATTCATTACTCATCTCTTCATTCCAACACAGGCATCATATATTCCATACAGTAAGTGCTCAAAGCATCCTGGAATCCACACCTGCTTCTGAGGCTACTGTGTCTGCACAGTGATCACAGTGCGATAAAATGTCCAACCCTCCTTGAACCCTACTAACCGAGCAAGAGGCCCACCAGAAGTAAATGAAAAAGGAAGTAACAGTCTGAGACTCACATGTTTTGAGTTTCCTTATGACCACAATGAATATTGAACACTCAGCAATGTTGTAATGTTGAAATCAAAATGCCAGTATCCAGTAAATCTGCTGTTAGCTCCTTCTCAGCAGTGCTGAGGCTGGTCATTAAATACGGTCAGTCTGCTTCAAAAGTCGGTTATCTGTTATTTACAAAATACATTACACAACACAATGTGGTGATATTCATGAAGTTTCCTTCTTTGCTTAGTTAAGCGATTAAAAATTCTGACAAATTTTTGTAGCTTTGAATAACGTAAAAGTACAGTTCACAATACAGGCAGCATTCTGACCCAACTACTGGATAGAATGTTGGAGGAGAAGGCTTGTAGATACATCTCAGTGGTTTGTGAGGTTTTTTTCTCTGTTTCAAGACACCTCTCCTGATGAAAATATCTTTATCCGTCCACTCTATGGAGTCATCAGTATTTGCTACGTTTCAATGAGTTTCCCTCCGCTAGCGTGCCCCATCATCCATTTGAGAACAGGCCCAGGGACAGCAAATGCTTCAAATACATTAAGCTTTTCAATCCAGAAATCATTATTATAAACAATTATTGTAATGAGCACATTTCCACGAGTAACAAACTATTTGGTATCAGTATATTTATTTGAGAAAACCTGTTGTTTCCCTACTGCCACAATAACTGGACAAACGAACTTCTGAAGATCAGCGTGCTTATGTACGCATGGAGCGAAAAACATTGGGGGAGATCCACACTGACTCCTGAAGTCACTGTCTCTCCGCTGAAGGGCAGTGACCAGAGAGCCATAAAAATGTTCAATACTCCTTGCAGCTGTGGTGGGCTGTTACTCTGGTGATGGAGGAAGCGGCTGAGTAGAACTAAGGGAAAATAGGAAATAAGGAACTCGACCTCACATGCTCTGAGTTCCATTATGACAAACATGAATACTGGCCTCTCAGCCATTTTGTAATGGGGAAGCTAAAATTCCAGTGGTTGTTTTAATCCTGCTCCGAGGTGTATCCATTAAATCTGTTGGCATTTCCATCTCTACAGAACTTCCAGCAGTGCAGAAGCTGTTCCAAAATCAAAACACGTTGTTGGATGCGGCCTATCTGCTTCAAATGGCAACTATCGGATATTTACAAAAGATATAACATGGTGATAACCATAAAGTGTACTTCTTTGTTCAATTAAGTGGCTAAAATTCCATCATGTTCTTGTGACTGCCAATAGCTTATATCTATGATCAACTCCAGGCATTGATTCATGTTCAATTCAGATCCTGCTACTGGACAGAATGACGGAAGGGAAGGTCTGCAGAAACAGCTGAATATATTGAGATTGTAACCTCAGTTACTAGACTCCCCTACTGTTGAATACATCTTGTCCCTATCCGCTCTATCCGGACCTCAGGATTTCATCGAGTTTCTTGTTCCCAGAGTCATCACCCCTCCATTGAGATCAGGCCCAGAAACACCAGATGCTCCTCATACATAAAACCTTTTCAATCTAGAATCACTCTTGTGAACTTTGTAAACAACAACTGTAATGAGCACATTCCCTCGGATACAGACAGTTTGCCGGGGGAATAATTTATTGAGCCTCATGTACTGTTTCGTAGTGCCCAATTAATTGTCAAAAAAGAACATTGTGCTATCTGGTCAAGGAACCGAAAGGGATGGGGTAGATCTTCCATGATTTTTGAATGCCTTTATTTACCTGGGAGACAGATACAGAGACTATAGAAATCGGGAAAAGCTAGTCTTGTTCTAGATTGTATGCGGGTTACAGAACAGGTGCTTGCTGAATTAGAATGGACAAATCCCTCGGGCCTGACAAGTTGTTCCTTTGGAGCTTGTGGGAGGCCAGTGCAGAAATTGCTCGAACACTGTCAGAGACAAATAAAATGCACAGAGCTATAGCTGATATTGAGGTGGTAGATACAGACTGGACAGCGTTTGAAAAAGATAGTTGATATATTTCATTGATGTGGAGGGAAATAGATTGGACAGAGGTTGGACAAGATGGTTGATATGAATCATTGAGTTGAAGAGATAAGCTGGACAGATTTTGAACAAAATCGGCTTCGGTTAAGCTGATGGAACCATGTGGGAGTAAGGATCAATGGCAATCACAGATGGTCCTCCAGGAATGCACAGATACTAAATTAAAATCGAATGGAACGATAGAGATAGAACAAGCAACGGGAACTTTGAATTGTGACCTCTGCCCCTCAGTAAATTTCATCAACCTACCATAGAGAGCATCCCAACAGGATTCTTCACGCGTTCATACGGCTCCTGTTTTACTCGTAAGTGCAAGGAACTGCAGAGAGCTGTGGACAGCTGAGGACATCATAGAAACCAATCTGCCCACCATGGACTCTGCCTGCAATTCCTGTGTGATTGGTAAAGCAGGCCCAGCATAACCTCACATCCCGGGACAGTCTGACATCCCACTTGGGTAGAAGTTTAAAAAAAATGGAAAACACTGCAACCAGGCTTAAGGACGGTTTCCGTTCTGTTGTTATAAGCAAAATGAACGGTGGCCAGCAAGATAAGGAGGACTTTAACCTCACAATATAACTGTACCACATGTCTACCTGCCCTGCAATTTCTCTGAAATAGTAATGGACAAGAGGGGCCGAAAGTAATTTTTAAAAATAGGTGCAAAGATACGTGGGGGTGCGTGTGTAGTTTTCCTGCAGGTTAATTTACAGGCCGAGTCGGCGGTGAAGAAGGCAAATGCGATCTTTGCAACCAATTCAAGAGGATTGTAATATAAAAGGAAGGATGTGCTGTTGAGAATTTATGGTCCTGATGAGGCAACACATAGAAACATAGAAAGATAGAAAAGTTACAGCACAATACCGGCCCTTCGGCCCACGAAGCTGTGCCCAACATGTACCTTCGAACGACCTAGGATTCAGCAAAAGTCCTCTATTTTCCTAAGCTCCATGTCCCCCTGCAGGAGTCTCTTAAATAACCGTATCGTTTCCGCGTCCACCACCGCTGCCGGCAGCTCATTCCACGCGCTCACCACCGTGCAAAAACTTACCCCTGACATCTCTTCTATACCCACTTCCAAGCACCTTAAAACAATGTTCTCTCGTTCTAGCCGTTTCAGCCCTGGGGAAAATCCTCTTACTATTCACACGATCAAGGCCTCTCTTTATCTTGTACACGTCTATCAGGGCACCTCTCGTCCTCCTTCGCTCCAAGGAGAAAAGGGCGAGTTCACTCAAGCTATTCTCGTAAGGCACGCTCCCCAATCCAAGCATCATCCTTGCAAATCTCCTCTACACCCTTTCTGTGGTTTCCACGTACTTCCCATAGTGACGCGATCAAAACTGAGCACAGTGCTCCATGTGGGTCGGACCAGGGTCCTACATAGCTGCAACATTAGCTGTCGGCTCCTAAATTCAATTCCACGATTAATGAAGGCCAATACACTGCAGGCCTTCTGAACCACAAAGTCAACCTGCGTAGCAGCTTTGAGTGCCCTCGGATCCCAAGATCCCGCTGATCTGGCACACTGCCAAGAGTCTTACTATTAATGCTAAATTCTGCCATCATATTTGACCTACTAAAATGAAACACCTCGCACTTATCTGGGTTGAACTCCATCTACCAGACCTCCGTCCAGTTTTGCATCCTATCCAAATCCCGTTGTAACCTCTGACAGCCCTCCACACTATCCATAACACGCCCAACCTTTGAGTCATCAGCACATTTGCTAATCTATCCCTATAATTCCTTACCAAGGTCACTTACAAAAATCACAAAGAGTAGGTGTCCCAGAACAGATCCCTGAGGCACACCACTGTCACCGGCCTCCATGTAGAATATGACCCGTCTACAACCACTCTTTGCCTCCTGTGGGCAAGCCACTTCTGGATCCACAAAGCCATGTCCCCTTGGATCCCATGCCATCTTAATTTCTTATTACGTCTTGCAGATGTTGTTCCCTTTTCAGGGATAGCTCGGGAAATTATAGGCTAGTGAGTCTGACTTCAGTGGTTGGCATGTTGATGGAGAGGATCCTGAGAGGCAGTATTTATGCCTTATTTTTGCCTTATCAAATGTTTTGCTAAAATCCATACATACTACATCTGCGGCTCTATTTTAGTCAATATGTTTAGTCACATCCTCAAAAAAATTCAATCAGGCGCGAAAGGCACAACCTGCTTTTGACAAAGCCATGCTGACTATTCCTAATCATACTTTACCTCTCCAAATGTTCATAAATACTGCCTCTCAGGATCCTCTCCATCAACATGCCAACCACTGAAGTCAGACTCACTAGCCTATAATTTCCCGAGCTATCCCTGAAAAGGGAACAACATCTGCAATCCTACAATCCTCCGGAACCTCTCCCGTCCTCATTGATGATGCAAGGATCATTGCCAGAGGCTCAGCAATCTCCTCCCCTGCTTCCCACAGGAGCCTGGGATATATCCAGTCCGGTCCCGGTGACTTATCCATCTTGATACTTTGTAAAGCTCCAGCACATCCCCTTTCTTAATATCTACATTCTCAAGCTTTTCAGACCAGTGCGATCACCCTTGCAATCGCCAAGATCCTTATACGCGGTGAATACTGAAGAAAAGCATTCATTAAGTACCTCTGCTATCTCGTCCGGTTCCATACACGCAATTCCACTGTCACACTTGATTGATCCTATTCTCTCAAGTGTTATCCTCTTGTCGTTCACATGCCTGGGTCTTTCCTTAATCCTGCCCGTCAAGGCCCTCATGTGCTTGCTCTCTTGAAGTGAGTATAGATGGTTAAATCTCCAGGGCCTGACAACATATTCCCTGGAAGCATTTGGGACGCTAGTATTGAAACTGCGTGAATGCTGGCAGAGACATATAAAATGGTCACAGCTACAGATGATGTGCCAGCCGACCAGAAGAGAGCTAAATTTTCTCATTTGTGTGGGAAAGGTTCGGTAATAGAACATAGAACAATACAGCACAGTACAGGCTTTTCGGCCCACAATGTTGTGCCGACCCTTAAGCCCTGCCTCCCATATAACCCTTTACCGTAAATACCTTCATATACCTGTCAAGTCGACCCGTAAATTTCACTAGTGTTTCTGCCTCCACCACTGAATCAGGCAGTGCATTCCACGCACCAACCACTCTGAGTAAAAAAACCTTCCTCTAATATCCCCCTTGAATTTTCCTCCCATTACCTGAAAGTCATGTCCTCTTATATGAGCAGTGGTGGCCTGAGGAAGAGACGCTAGCTGTCCACTCTATCTATTCCTCTTAATAACTTGTATAACTCTATCATGTCCACTGTCATCCTCCTTCTCTCTAGAGACTAAAGCCCTAGCTCCCTTAATCTCTGATCATAATGCATACTCTCTAAATCAGGCAGCATCCTAGAAAATCTCCTCTGTACCCTTTCCAATATTTCTACATGCTTCCTATGGTGAGGCGACCTGAACTGGACACAGTACTCCAAGTGTGGCCTAACCAGAGTTTTATCGGGCTGCATCATTACCTCACGACTCTTAAACTCTGTCCCTCCACTTATGAAAGCTAACACTCCATAAGCTTTCTTAACTACCCTCTCTATCTGTGAGGCATCTTTCAGGGATCTGTGGACATGACATCTTTGTACTCCGCCTTGGAGTTTGTCCTTCCAAAGTGTACCACCTCACACTTCTCCGGGTTGAACTCCATCTGTCACTTCTCAGCCCACTTCTGCATCCTATCAATGTCTCTCTGCAATCTTCGACAATCCTCTACACTATTCCCAACACCACCAACTTTTGTGTCGTCTGCAAATTTGCCAACTCACCCTTCTACCCCTACATCTAGGTCGTTAATAAAAATCACGAAAGGTAGAGGTCCCAGAACAGATCCTTGTGGGACAAGTCACAACCCTCCAATCCGAATGTACTCCCTGCAACGGCCCTTTGCCTTCTGCAGGCAAGCCAATTCTGAATCCACCCCGCCAAACTTCCCTGGATCGAATACCTTCTGACTTTCTGAATAAGCTTACCGTGTGGTACTTTGTCAAATGCCTTACTAAAATCCACGTAGGTCGCATCCACTGTACTCCCCTCATCAATATGCCTGGTCATATCCTGAAAGTAAACTCTATCAGGCTTGTTAGACACGATCTGCCCTTCACAAAGCCATGCTGACTGTCCCTAATCAGACCATGATTCTCTAAATGCCCATAGATCCTATCTCTAAGAATCTTTTCCAACAGCTTTCCCACCACAAACGTAAGGCTCACTGGTCTATAATTACCCGGACTATCCGTCCTAACTTTTTTGAACAAGGGGACAACATTCACCTCCCTCCAATCCACCGGTACCATTCCCGTGGACAATGAAGACATAAAGATCCTAGCCAGAGGCTCAGCAATCTCTTCGCTCGCCTCGTGGAGCAGCCTGGGGAAGATTCCATCAGGCCCCGGGGACTTATCCGTCCTAACAACTCCAACACCTCCTCTCTCTTAATATCAACATGCTCCAGATCTTTAACCTCACTCATATTGTCCTCACCGTCTTCAAGTTCCCTCTCATTGATGAATAATGAAGAGAAGTATTCATTGAGGACTTCGCTCATTTCCACAGGCTCCAGGCACATCTTCCCATCTTTATCTCTAATCGGTCCTACCTTCCCTCCTGTCATCCATTTGTTCTTCACATAATTGAAGAATGCCTTGAGGTTTTCCTTTACCCTACTCGCCAAGACTTTCTCATACCCCCTTCTTGCTCCCCTCAGCGGCTTCTTCAGCTCCTTTCTTGCTACCCTATATTCAATAGACCCATCTGATCCTTGCTTCCTGAACCTCGTATATGATGCCTTCTTCCGCCTGACTAGATTTTCCACCTCACCTGTCACCCATAGTTCCTTCACATTACCATTGTTTATCTTCCTCACTGGGACAAATTTATCCCTAACATCCACAAGAGATCCATAAACATCGACCACATGTCCATAGTACATTTCCTGCAAAAACATCATCCCAATTCACACTCGCAAGTTCTAGCCTTATAGCCTCGTAATTTGCTCCTCCCCAATTAAAATGTTTCCTGTCCTCGCTGATTCCATCCTTTTCCATGATAATGTTAAAGGGCGGGGAGCGGCGGTCACTGTCCCCCAGATGCTCACCCACTGAGAGATCTGTGATTGACCCGGTTCGGAACCTAATACTAGATCCAGTATGGCATTCTCCCTAGTCGGCCTGTCAACATCCCGTGACAGGAATCCGTCCTGGGCACACTTAACAAACTCTGCCCCAATTAAACCATTGAACTAATATGGTGCCAATCAATATTAGGGAAGTTAAAGTCACCCATGATGACAACCCTTTCATTTTTGCAACTTTCCAAACTCTGCCACCCAATCTGCTCCTCTGTATCTCTGCTGCTACCGGGGGGACTATAGAATACTCGAAATAGAGTGACTGCTCCCTTCCTGTTCCTGATCTATCCGTGCTGGCTCAAATAGGATTCTGCTACAATACCCACACTTTCTGTAGCTCTAATATTATCCCTGACCAGTAATGCTACCCCCTCCCCTTTTTCCGCCCTGTTTATCCCTTTTAAAACACTGAAATCCAGGAATATTGAGAATCCATTACTGCCCTGGTGTCAGTCATGTCTCCGTAATGGCCACTACATCATAATTCCATATAAGTATCCAAGCTCTCGGTTCATCACCTTTGTTCCTGATGCTTCTTGCATTGAACTACACGCACTTTCGCCCTTCTACCTTTACACCCTTTATTCTGCTTATCTTTCCTCAAAGCTTTTTTTATATGTGGATCTGGCTTTACTCCATGCACTGTACTTGCAGTTCTCGCATGACTTTTATCCTCTCAACCTCACTATCTGCTGTTACACTCTGGATCCCCTCCCCCTGTAAATCTAGTTTAAACCCCTCGGAACAGTACTAGCCAACCTTACTGCGAGGATATTAGTCCGCTTCCAGTTCAGGTGCAACCCGTCCCGTCAGAACAGGTCCCACCTTCCTGGAACAAGGCCCAATTGTCCAGAAACATGAAAGCCGTCCCTCCTAGACCAAATCCATAGCCAAGTATTTCGCTGCATCATCTCCCAATTTCTAGCTTCACTAGCACGTGGCACTGGTAGAAATCCTGAGATTATAACCTGTCCTTCAACTTTTCACCTAACTCCCTAAACTGTCTTTGCAGGACCTCGTCTTCTTCCTATCCATGTTATTGCTCAGCTCATTTTTAATTTTTACACAGAGAGAGAGAGAGAGAGAGAGAGAGGAGAGAGAGAGAGAGAGAGAGAGAGAGAGAGAGAGAGAGAGAGAGAGAGAGAGAAGAGAGAGAGAGAGAGAGAGAGAGAGAGAGAGAGAGAGAGAGAGAGAGAGAGAGAGAGAGTGGGAGAGAGAGAGAGAGAGAGAGAGAGAGAGAGAGAGAGAGAGAGAGAGGGAGGGAGAGAGAGAGTCAGAGAACTGAAGGAGAAAACAGAAAACACAACGACGGCCACCCAGAACGAGAGGCCGTGAGAGATCTGGATGTCACTGCCTAGTCTGAACGGGTGAAAGATGGATCTACTCAGACAGACGGAGCAGTGTCCCGAAGGTGCGATTACCCGGTTTAACCTTCTCTGTCTGCAAGAACACAACAGGTGGAAGGGCCGCTTTCCGTGGAATGATGGAAACTATTGTCGACACCGGATATCGACCCCGGTGAAGTTTGGACCCGATACGGGGCTGGGTGAGGAAGGTAAAGTTCCCGGGATAAACCTCAATGGATGTGCAGTCTCGGTATCACCACCCCATCACGCTCCCAGGACCAGGGCAAGAGGGGCCGAGCGGCGGCTCATCTCAGTCGGTAGTTGTGAAGGTCCCACAACACAGAGCGACCCCGACAGGTTCTGTCCAGCAAGCGCAGAGAGGCCGCCAGATCGGGGAAGTTAACTGGGTGCATTACCTTACATCAGACGTCCACACTGGGGACCGGCCTCAGTACTCACCGATGAGAACTTGTTTTCACGCCCGGACAGTGAACCCTCCCCCGGATTCCCGACTCTGGGGGTGATGGTCGTCTCCTAATCCGGATCCTGCAGACGATCCGCCGCCGCCGCCGACCCGCTTCAACACAGAACTGAAGGGAAGTCAACACTGGAATTTCCGTCATCAGAGCGGGGGGCGGAGCCTCGGAAATAAGGCAGATCTGCGGTAAAATGGGAGCGGGGAAAGAGCTCACGTGACTTACATGTATGTACGTCCACGGAATGGGGAAAGTGTTTTGGGGAACCTCCTTTGATTCTGACAGCAAAATGAGACTGACAGCTCCAGCTCCCGGTAGCGGCGCATCTTCAGACACTCTGAACAAATCAGCGAGTACTGCTGGGAGAAGCATACTCTCATTGGTTGAGGAGTGTCAGTGGGCGGGACGGTGTGCGCCCGGAGCGGTCTGGGGAGAGGCCGGAGATTGGGAGCTGCACTTCGGGTAAAGGCTGCAATACCGGCCGTGGTCTAGTTGCGCATCTATTTGTCACTCATGGTTACCAACTGCGGTGGAGAACGCTCATTTTCAAAACAGAAAAGCATTAAAAATGAACTAAGGTGCACCCTGGGTCAAAACAGATTGAACAATCTCACTCTAATGAGCGTTGAACATGAACGTCTGCGTGAAATAGACATTTCCAGTATCACCAACAAATTTGCTCACGATGGTTATAGAAAATCTAACTTTTAAATTGTACTTTTGTTACTTTTGACATTTGAAATGGATACGTGCATGTAAGGAATACTATTGCTGAAGTGTCAGACATTTGTCGCATTATCTGGCTGTACAGCAAATGGGAATTTAGGGCCCCTTTATAACATATGCTACAGGCCCTGCTCTAGCTTAATCCGTCCCTGCCACTACCCCCGGGGTTGTATAAACATAGAAATCCTAAAGCAAAATACGGCCTAAAAGGCTGTGCCGAACATGTCACTACCTTAGAGTTACCTGGGTTTCACCCATAGTCCTCTATATTTCTAAGCTCCATGTAGCCATCTTGGAATTAAAAGATCGTATCGTTTCCGCTTCCACCACCGCGGCCGGCAGCCCATTTCACGCACTTACCGCTCTCTGCGTAAAACAAAGATTACTGCTGACAACTCCTGTGTACCTACTTCCGAGCACCTTAAAATATGTCCTCTCGTGCTAGACATTTTAGCCCTGGGGGAAAAGCCTCTGACTATCCACACGATCAGTACCTCTCAATATCTTGTCCACCTCTATTAACTCACCTTTCATCCTCCGCTATCCGGACTGTGTACTCTGTCCTCTGCTCTCCAAACTGCTGTCTGACGTCTGCACTGCCAGATTCAGCTCAAACAACATCATCAGGTTCCGTGATGACATCACAGTGGTCGGTATCATCAGCAACAATGGTGATTCAGCACACGGAGAGGAGGTTGAGAGGTTTGTTCAATGGTGCGAGAACAACAGCGCGAGTGTCAGCGTGGAGAAGAGAAAGTGAAGCGCTGATGGGGGACCAAGAAGGCAGAGATCGACCACTGCTCATCGATCATCAACGGCTCTGCTCTGGAGAGGATGAAGAGGACCAAGTTCTTTGGTGTGCACATAACAAACGATCTAACCTGGACCCACAACACCTTCACACTAGTCAGGAAGACACAGCAGCGTCTACTGGAGCACCACGGAGAGTGTCACGTCCGGCGCCATCTTTGTATGCTACGGAAGCTGCAAGGCATCGAACCACAAGACAATACGGGGGAGAGCAAAAACCTCCGAGAGGATGATCGGGTTCTCACTCGGCCCTGTTTGTGACACTTTCCGGGAGCGTTGCAGTCGAAGGGGCCAAAGCATTGTTGAGAATCCCTACCACCCATCCCATGATCTCTTTGACACACGGCGGTCAGGATGAAGGTGCATGCATATCAGCACTAGGAATGCCGGGTAATAACTTCTTCCCTCGAGTTGCGGGACTAATGAATATCCCGCCAGCACTGAGGTTTTGTCACTTGGACAGCGAGCTGTTTACTAAATGTTTACTGTTTCCCAGTGAGGTGCTTTACTACACGCACTTGGTATTCCATTAACAAGTTTCAAGTACAATATATTGGTTTGTCGGTTGTGCGTGATAGAGGTTTTGTGGTTGCATCAGGTTCCTGAGGAAGGGTTTTTCGCTTATGTCGAGAATTTTGGTCAGCTGCGCTGGGTAAATACCTTTGCGGGTCTATAGCATCTTGTGTCTGTGTTGCTTAATGCCTGGATCACTATAAAATCCTGATGGCGCCCTCTAGCGTCGACAAAACACTACGTCGTACTGCCCTCTGGCCTGCAGCGGTACACTGCGAGGCCACGTGACTTCAGTGTTTTTTTTTCCCTCTAGCTTGCTCAGAACAATACCTAATATGCAATGTTGAACAAACCATACCCGTTAAAATCAACCATGAGGATTGTAAGCGAAGGCGTTGCTTTCCGGAGGGACTGCTCTCAATGTCACGTCAATACAGAGTCTCCAACGAAAACCCGAGTCCCAGTCTTGTGTGGAAAGGAAAAATCCCTGACAATCTGGCGGCGAGGATGGGATCACTGTGTACGGGGTCCAGCTGAGCCCCGACAGAGTAATTGGCCCCTCGGACAGGAATCTCATTCTTACCTGTGAGACTTCCCTGAAAGACAGGAGTCAAGATCAGGACCAGGGCGAGGTGGGAGAAAGTCCGTCCCTGACCGGCCGGTGCCCAGTTCCTAAGCTCTGGTAAGAACAAGAACGAAACTGGGAGAGGGAGATCAGACCCAATGGACAGAATATATCTGTTAAATTTCAGGGGAACCTGGTATTCGTATATGTTAATCAGATGATTACGAAGTACGGTTTGCATGGGAAATAGAACGTGGAATACTAATAACTGGAATAAATGAGGATAGAGATACACGTTAAAATGGGAAACCAAGCCAGTAAATCTTGGTCAAGCGAACTGGAGAAGAACAAAGGACGCCCCCGGGAACGACGCCCGGCCGATCCGAACACGAAGGCCCCAGTGAATAAGGACACGGAGAGGAAAATTGCAAAATTCAAGAACACAAAACAATAATTGCGCGATACGTTAATCCCTCTGGGTTCGCCCGCCTATAAGGTTTGGTTGGAACCAAGGAACAACAGGTACTCTGTTACCTTTACCAGTGATTTACATGGCTGGATCAAGGAGACTGGCCCTATGGAGACTATTTCGATTTGGTCAAAATGGAATACTGCAAGGGAGACACTGCGTTGAGTCTGTGGGTGAGGATACTCGCTGGGATCTTAATTACATATGTTACTAAATGGGAAGAGGTGGGAAAGCGGCGCTAGCGCCCTAAGGGAAACGCCAGAAATAGGGAAGGTAACAGTCCGATGGCAGATTCTAGTGTCACTCCGAAAGCTCCATTGGGAGACCTGTAGGCTCCGCTGGCGCTTCCACCGCCCCATGAGACCCCATGCAGATAGGGAGGTTATTGAGGTCGCAGTGGGATTGAAACAAAGACCACAGAACGGGCTGCCAGCCCCGTCTGCGGCAGCACCGGATGCTCTCCAGGACCGGAGCACTGCCGCGCTGCCCGATTCTTTCGGAGCCTGGGCGGGGACGGACTCTCCGTTCATCGAGATTCGGATTTCCACCAGAGAGGGGAGAGGTGTTGCCCGATAGCCTCACAAGGCGAGGGACCTCTCTATTCCGCCGGATAATGGTGGACGATGTCCCTATTTTAAAACCCTGGACTCCAGCTGAGTTACGTAGTCCGATCAAGGACACCCCGATCCGCTGAGAAAACCTGTAGCCACCCATAATTGGCATACTCCGACCTGTCAAATATTGAACCCGCTGCCTGGCGTTTTACAGGCGCCCCTCCGTATCATATACGGAATTTCCTTGCCTGGGGCGGAGACCAACCTCTCCTGCCGAGGCTACTCCCGAGAGAGACTGGCCACCGTCAGTTGGAGATGGTGCCGACAGGCTGTGGAAACGTGGGTGCGCGAACTTAAAGCCCGTATCGTTTATCGTTCGAGAGCGGAGTATCGTATGCATACGTACACAACACTGCAAGAACTCGGCATCCGTGAGAAAAGAGTAGCCAACGTTTCGGACCGAGACCCTTCATCAGGAGTGGGGGGGGGGAGAGAGGGCCGAAGCCCAGTAATAGAGATAGGGGAGGGGGTAGGGCCCAGAGGCGACAGGTGGAAAACCAATCAGAGGAAAGATAAACGGGGGGGAGGGAGGGGATAAGCATGAAAGAACTGTAGAGATGAAGGAGCAGAAAGCTGAAGGCGGAGAGAGGCAGAGCGGGACCTGGGATAGCAGAAGGGGAAGGGGAGGCGGAGGGAATTACCGGAAATTGGACAATTCAATGTTCATACCACCAGGCTGGAGGCTACCCAGACGGTAGATGAGCTGTTGCTCCTCCAACCTGAGTTTGGCCTCATCATGGAGGAGGTCATGATATTGTATGCATTTTGCCCCTTCTGACCTCCAACTGACCCTGCTGGGTTGGCTCTTAAATGTCGCTTCACTTCACGGGGGAACAAATCCTGGTGTACGCAAACGCACGCAGAACCGGATTTTAATTTCGGAAACTCCCGATGTTTCGGAGTCTAACCCGCAAGGGATGTAATCCATTCACAAACAAGAGAATATCTGCAGATGCTGGAAATCCGAGCAACGCACACAAAATGCTGGAGGAACTCAGCAGGCCGGGCAGCGTCAATGGAACAGGGTACAGTCGACAGTTCCGGCCGAGACGCTTCAGCAGGACGGACTTGCTGAGGGGGCTCGGCCCGTAACGTCGTCTCTTCACTTTTTCATTGTGAGTGTATCTCAAGAGATGTCTACTTCTCCCCGCTGAATCTCACCGGCGATCCGCTTCCTGCATTCCCTTCAAACTTGCAGCAATTTCTGAAAACACTGCGCAATAATTTAAATATGAATTTAAAGCATGTTGCTCTATTGATTCGGAAAAGCACTAATAGCCCGTAAAGGTGCAGAAGCTCGGGATTATCGGAGTTTACTTCGACAGCCTGACATGAATCATATCTCCGATCTTCTACTCTGCATCTATTTCAACCGCCAGGTGATTTTCAGTCGAGGGCACGGATTAAACAGCAAGGAGATTTCTGAACGAACACAGAGATTTATCACAATGTCTGCACCGCGCTCATTTATACACCGGCATCACAACGCTGTCGGTAACTGAACGAGTTCACAGACCGCGCACAGAAACCCGCAATTGTTCGTTCGCCTGTGTTCTTACCAGGATCGCCGATAACGGCGATGATCATGTACCATGTCTTTCTCACACGGTAAAATACTTCAAGCATTTTGTGTGAGATTCAGCCTGTCTTCTACCTGCCCGCGATCTCGCTGAAGAATCTCTGAGCTGACGAATCTCCACGGTCATTCATCTATAATCGCTCCAGCACACTGACTATTCAATACTACACAAGGCTGACGTGTCTTCCAACAGCTGCGGTAAAAATAAAAATGATGTAATTCAAGGAAAATCCCAATTGTGATGAGTTTGCAAAATCTCAAAGACAAAGAAATGACGATTCTAGTGTAACCCCCTGGGTCGCCTAGGCTCGCTCAGCTCGTTCCCGTCTAGGGGGAGCAGCCTCCGGCCCCGCCAAACTGGGTAATCAGCTGGTGTGGATGCTGTGTGATGTCCCCGCCTCGCCCAAAAACAGACAGTACACCATAAGCGATTAAATGAGTACAATTTATAAAGGTTACTATAACTAAGTGATTAATAACGATACAGTATAATTGAAGAGAAAAAAATAAAGAAAAGGCGCCAAACTTATCAAAGTCCAAACCCCTTCGTGCACAACGGTTGGAGCTCAATTACTGAAGTCTTCTGGCCACCATTCGATCCCCTCCGAACTCCTCGACTCGCAGCTCAGGACCCACCGAGTGGTCAACCAAGCACATCTAGCTTCATCCCCCCTCCTCGGAGTACCTGCTGGCTTCGGACCCCCGCTTAGGGTCTGTTCCTCGCCCAGTTTATAGCATCGCGTCCTCTCTCTCTCACCCCCTCGCGCCGATCTCCCAAAAGTCCGCCAACAATAGCTTACAGACTCAGAAGAAAGAATAACATTAATCCCAATTGGTTTACAAAGGAATACAATTCTCGTTATCAGTAAATTTTAACCCAAACAAGTTTCCAGCACTCTCTCGCAACAAAGAAACATTCCTGCTTTTTACAAAACAAATAAGCCATTTTGATTACATATACGGTAACAAAGAAAAAAGAATAAACCCCCTTTACACTCTCCCCCACCAAATAAAAGTCATGTCCTCATGACTATTAAATAACTCGCCACCTTTCCTGCCAACACACCGTAACCGAAGCACAATCAGTGACATCTCCTCCCCACACAGTAAACCTCACGCCCTGTTCCTCAGGCGCTACTTAGGCCAACTATCTGGGAGTTCCCTAATCCTTCTGAGACCTCCGTACCCCCTCACCTAAACGCTTCAGGCTCGGACACAACTGGGGATACCTTGGGCCCTCTACCAACTCCTCTCTCTGCCTCTCACTCATGCCCCACACTGCACACAGCTAACCCTCCCCGCTACACCTGACTCAGTGGGAGAAGGGCCAAAGGTCTCTTCCTCAATCGAGGGAAAGTCAGCAAAAGGCAGCATGTACCACACATCCAGCACATCATCCATCGAATCTGTATTCTTCCGCAGTTCTACGATCGGTAGCTGCTGTTTGATCTTCTCCAAACGGAAACACGTGGCCTGCACTGCTCCGGCTGTCTCTTCAGCCTCCTGCAACTCTCACCACAGGCACAGCAGTTCTGACTCACGCATCCCGGCCATCTCAATCTGGGACGCAGTTACTCCAACAGCTTCTTCCACCCCGACCGGAAAAGTAGCAGTTAAAGATTGGTCAGCCTCCAGTTCAGTATTCACTGCACTTCTCTCCAGTTGTTCCTTCCTCATGACTTCTTCCAGATCAACTTTCAGGTTTTGCACTTCATTTGAACTGTCGATGGTCATCTTCATGTTCCCTTCAAGCTTCCGCTTCCCTCTTCCGAGATTTGTCAGTAATTTCTTCACCTCCGCAAACTCCCCTCTCCAGATTCTCAGTTTGCTGTTGCCCTCAGTCAGACAACTCTCTTCGTTCTCTCCAACTTGTAAGTCTTCCAAATGGTTCCAGATCACTTTCTCCAGTCTCTCCGTCTTCATTTCAAACTTGATTCCGTAGAGACAGTTACTCACGAGTTGCGACCTTCGCCATCCCTGGCACGTGTCCAGAAAACACTTTAACTCTGTAGTTCTCAGCCGCTTCTGCAACGACCTCACTTCATATTCTCCTGAGGCAAATCCAAATACCAAGAGATCATCCACATACGCCAAAACTCCAAACGCCTCCACGTCCCCCATGGTCTACCACATGCCCCTCGGGAAGGTTGCAAGGGCTCCGGATATGCCCTGTGGCATCCGTTCGGACCGGAACACTCTTAGGGAAGTTATAACGGCCGTCTTCTCCTTGTCGGCCCCACTCATCGGGATCTGGCAACATCCACCCCTCAGATCCAGCACCTTAAACCACATCGCACCACTCAGACAGGCCATCGCCCCTTCGGCCCTCAGGGCCGTATTCTGGTCACTGACAATGCGCCTCTTCAGCGCAATATAATCCACACACACGCTGCCTACATCTTCCACGGCTTCAGGGGCCAATCGCCGCAACCTCTCTCTCCCCGAGGTGTCTTCAGCAGTCAACTCCCCTCCCTTGTGGTATTTCGCAGCGTCCACTTAGAGGGTCTCACCATCAGATACTTCCCCCAGGCCGTACCACCACCGGCTCTTGTTTGAATTCGGTATCGGCCCAATGCTGCTACACACGTCCGCACAAGCAGCTCGAAACTCTGGGTGTATCGACAATGCCTCCTCCGGGCAGGCCCCCAAGCGCACCAGCAGGATATTGGTTCTCTCTAGAACAGAAACACTGCCCGTCTCAACAGTGTCCGGACACATCAGCATTAACGATTCATGAACCTCAGTCTCCTCCACATTTGCCTCTAAGAGCTCCATTTTCACTGACCAACAACCGTCGTCTGGATAATCACCGGCTCTGGTACCCCGAATCTCCAGTGTCCTCAATGTCGTCAAGGGTAAATGCTTCCAATAACGGCTAGGAAACCCACAAAGGCACACCAGCTCTTCGCTGCAGACACAATTTAAAGAGGGTGATCACACAGCCTCCACAGAAATCAATCCGGACGAGCACCTCACAATGTAACCCCCTGGGTCGCCTGAGGCTCGCTCAGCTCGTTCCCGTCTAGGGGGAGCAGCCTCCGGCCCCACCAAACTGGGTAATCAGCTGGTGTGGATGCTGTGTGATGTCCCCGCCTCGCCCAAAAACAGACAGTACACCATAAGCGATTAAATGAGTACAATTTATAAAGGTTACTATAACTAATTGATTAATAACGATACAGTATATATGAAAAAAAAAGAAAAGGCGCCAAACTTATCAAAGCCCAAACCCCTTCGTGCACAACGGTTGGAGCTCAATTACTGAAGTCTTCTGGCCACCATTCGATCCCCTCCGAACTCCTCGACTCGCAGCTCAGGACCCTCCGAACTCCTCGACTCTCCAAACAGCTCAGGACCCTCCGAACTCCTCGACTCGCAGCTAAGGACCCTCCGAACTCCTCGACTCGCAGCTCAGGACCCTCCGAACTCCTCGACTCGCAGCTCAGGACCCTCCGAACTCCTCGACTCTCCAAACAGCTCAGGACCCTCCGAACTCCTCGACTCGCAGCTCAGGACCCTCCGAACTCCTCGACTCGCAGCTCAGGACCCTCCGAACTCCTCGACTCGCAGCTCAGGACCCTCCGAACTCCTCGACTTGCAGCTCAGGACCCTCCGAACTCCTCGACTCGCAGCTCAGGACCCTCCGAACTCCTCGACTCGCAGCTCAGGACCCTCCGAACTCCTCGACTCGCAGCTCAGGACCCTCCAAAGTGGTCAACCAAGCACATGTAGCTTCATCTCTTCTCCTCGGGGTACCTCCTGGCCTCGGGCCCCCGCTTGGGGTCCGTTCCTCGTCCAGCTTACAGCATCGCTTCCTCTCTCTCTCACCCCCCCCCCCCGCTCCGATCTCCCAAAGCCCGCCAACAATAGTTTACAGTCTCAGAAGAAAGAACAACATTAACCCCAATTGGTTTACAAAGGAATACAATTCTCGTTATCAGTAAATTTTAACCCAAACATGCTTCCAGGACGCTCTCGCAACAAAGAAGCATTCCTGCGTTCAACAAAACAAAGAAGCCATTGTGATTACAAACACAGTAACGAAGAAAAAAGAAGAAAACCCCCTTTACAACATGATGAAGTTGTCCTTTGCGGGGCACCAGCGATTCGCTCTTCCCTTCCTCCACCATTGATGTTGATCTCAGTCCAATCGGTTCTGTGTCCTGAAAATCCTCCTTCACTCCATCTTACCGTCCCCTTAACATTGGCAGAGTCCCCCTTGTCCTTACCTGCAAACCCACTAGACATCGGTGGCAGACTGTTCTGGTTAGAGTAATGAGCAGTGCTGGGATAATGAGGCCAGCTCCTTTGGCAATGGGAATTCCGGGCATGGCCAGGTAACATGAGTAGACTTGTCCAAGTGTAGTCAGCCTGGATCAAGCCAGTTCCCTGTGCGCTGTAGGGATTGTGTCAGTCTCCCAGCCTCCCGACCGGCCATAACTGCACATGCTGTGTGGAGCTGCAGCTCCCAGTGGACCGCATTAGGGATCTGCGGTTGCTGCTCGATGACCTTGGTCTGATCAGGGAGAGCGAGGAGGTGACTCCCGAACGGCCATAACTGCACATGCTGTGTGGAGCTGCAGCTCCCAATGGACCGCGTTAGGGATCTGCGGTTGCTGCTCGATGACCTTGGTCTGGTAAGGGAGAGCGAGGAGGTGACTCCCGAACGGCCATAACTGCACATGCTGTGTGGAGCTGCAGCTCCCAATGGACCGCGTTAAGGATCTGCGGTTGCAGCTCGATGACCTTGGTCTGGTAAGGGAGAGCGAGGAGGTGATAGAAAGGAGTTAGAGGCAGTTGGTCACAGCGGCGCCACGGGAGACAGGCAATTGTGTAACAGAAGAGGGAAGGGGAAGAGTCAGGTACTAGAGAGTTCCCTGAACATTAAGTACTCCTGTTAGAGTACAGGTGCGGGGGGGCTGACAGTCTACCTGGGGGAAGCAAGTCTACCTGGCGCAGAGTCCGGCCCTGTGGCTAAGAAGGGTAGGGAAAGGAAGAGAAAGGCGGTAGTGAGAGGGGACTCTGTAGTCGGGAGTTCAGACAGGCGATTCTGTGGACGCAGGAAAGAAGGTCGGATGGCATTTGCCTCCCAGGTGCCCGGATCCGGGATGTTTCTGATTGTGTCCACGATATCCTGCAGTGGGAGGGAGAGCAGCCGGAGGTCGTGGTACATATTGGTCCCAAAAGGAGAAGAGGTCCTGAAAACAGACTCCAGGGAATTAGGAAGGAAGTTGAGAAGCAGGGCCGCAAAGGTAGTATTCTCGGCATTACTGCCTGTGCCACGTGATAGTATAGGAATGGAATGAGGTGAAGGTTAAATGCGTGGCTGAGGGATTGGAGCAGAGGGCAGTGATTTCTGGATCATTAAGTCTTATTTTGGGGCAGGTGTAACCTGTACAAAAAGGATGGATTGCACTTGAATCCCAGGGGGGACCAGTATCCTATTTTGGAGATTTGCTAATGCTACTGGGGAGAGTTTAAACTGGATTTGTTGGGGGGGGGGGGGGGTGGGAACTGCGAAAGAGGCGGTTGGCTCGCAAATAGAGGAAGCTTGGAGACAATGTGTGAGAAAGGATAGGCAGGTGATAGAGAAGGGACACGCTCAGACCGACGGTTTGAGATGTGTCTGATTTAACGTAAGGAGTATTGTGAATGAAGCGGTTGAGCTTCGGGCCTGGATCAGACCTTTGATCTATGATGTAGTGGCCATGACAGAGACTTGGATGGCTCGGTGACAGGAAAGTGCAGGGTTTTAAATGTTTCAGAAAGGGCAGGGAGAGAGGCAAAAGAGGTGGGGCGTGGCACTGTTGATCAGAGATAGTGTTAAGCTTGCAGAAAAGGTGGACGTCATGGAGTGATTGTCTACGGAGACTGTGGGTGGACGTTAGGAACAGGAAGGGGTCAATAATTGAACTGGGTCTTTTATTTATAGGCCGCCCAGTAGTAACATTGATATCGAGGAGCAGGTAGGGAAACAGATCGTGGCAGGTTATAAAAATAACAGTTGTCATTGTGGGAGATTTTAATTTCACAAATATAAATTGGCATCTCCCTAGAGCAAGTGTTTTAGATGCGGTGGAGTTTGTTCGGTGTGGAGTTCTCCGTCGGTACGTTCCGATGAGACAGGGAAGTTATGGTAGGGTTTGGGAGCGAGGAAAGTTTGCCTGTCGACCTCTGTTTTGAGACTGGCGATGAAGATCTACCGCAGAACACTTATCTGAAGTATGTGTCCGAGATGCGAAGGGAGCTGAAAAAGGCTGATGAATTAGCTGAGGTCTCGGCTCCCAGGCAGAATCAAAGAAATAACAGGAGGTATGATCAAAAAGTTAGGTTCTCCTCACGCATGCATGCAGAATGAGTACTCATAAATATCTGGGGCGACCTGGGAAGCATAAGTTGTTTGGCCGCCGGGAGTTGCGCCCTATGTAATGGAGACTGGGGTGTCAAACGTACCAGTGTTATGCACGATACCAGAGCATGGGAATGGATTCTGAAACGGAACATCTGGGGCAAGAGTTGCCTCAACTGGACCCTACACTTAGTAAGAGGACTCTGCGGCAACGTGGAGAGATTGAATGTCTCAGAGGATGAGGAAAAGGGGTTGTGGTATCTGCTGCCTTTCGCCAAGTCCCCAAAATGTGAGGAGGAGATTCCTAATCTTTCCCACACTGAGGCAGGTGACCTGGTCGGGGGTGGAGGTTGTGACATTAGCAGTGCTCAGACAGGCTTGCAGCTGGACCAGGAAGGGGGTGTGGGCTACACAGTAACTGGGGATGAAACTGAGCAGGGGGATCCGGTTTGCAGGAAGGCACGAGTGATAGACTGGGGGAAGCCTCGTCATGGACACCAGAGGTATCCCTAGGAGTGTATGAAACTGAAGGATTAGTTGATGGAACAAAGGGGTCTCAAAGAATCAGGAGACCCCCAGGTAGGCTTGTCTATGTAGCACCAGGGGAACTGAGTGCTACGAATATCCCACGAGGGAGATATGTCACCACCCTTTACAAGTGGACTGGAGTTGCTGACATCAGGAAATTCTACTGAAAACGGTGTTATTATTCTGAGATGACAAGTTGACAAGATGACAAGTCATGAGGACATGACTATTTTGGTGGGGGGAGAGTGTAATGCCACGGTTCTTACTTTTACTGTTATGCTGTATGTCTTTCATATTGGCTGTTCTGTAAAAGCAGCTTGTTTTCAGCTTGTTTGGCTTGTGGTTGAACATAAGAGATGAGGGGACATGTGCGCCATCCGATTCGGATGGTTGAGTTAAGGAGATGGTTCTCTGGTGAGGGACACTAAGGTTGGGCTTGGGTTTTGTTCTGCGGGGGATGGGGAGAGAAGACGCTGCAGAGAACCGGTCGAAGAATAGGATCCGGTGGGAGAGCCGCTTGTTCGAGATGGGTTGCGAGCGACGTGCGGAAGCTGGTGTGAGCTTTCAGCTTGACCGAGGACCCAGCGCGTGAGTGACAGAGAAGTTCCAGATGAGCTCCAACTTGTGCACATTTGAATGTTTAATTTGGATTGGGCAGTTTCCGTTTGTTACTCTTTACTAACCTTCCAGTTAAGTCGAGATTCATAAGCATAATTCCTTTAATCGTATGCAGCGTGCAGTCTGTTATTTGTAACCGGATAGAAAATTACACAGCATCCACACAAACCGGGGTCTGAGGTGGGTTTGAGCCGTCTCAATCTCACCGGTTCGGCGGGAATTGAGTGTGCTCTCCTTAGACTTACGCAGCCAAGGAAACGGTGGTGTTTCACCCGTATATCAGTGCATGTGGACAGACACATGAAGATCAGAACTTAACCGGAACAGGGAATTAAAGTGGCAGGAACTGAAACGTCGACGATAAGCAGGAGCGGTTCCTCACCCGCCTGTCGTTTGTCCAAACCACAGGCGGCGTGTCTTTAAACGTTCCACCGAGTACACAGAAATAACAGATGTACCACTCCATTACTGTTTCCTCTGGATGGAGTGACAAAAACTGTGTGAACATGGAGCATAGATATTTACAGCACATTACAGACCCTTCGGCCCACAGCAGAGAGACCTACTCTAGAGACTGCCAAGAACTTTGCCAGCGCTCAGCCCGCTATTTTACTCAGCTCCATGTTCCTGGATCACAGTGGACGGGCCTCATCCAGCACCAGGACTTAATGGTGGCGAGGGCCGAATCGTTCAGAAAATCAGGTAGAAATGTTCCCTTCAAAATGCTGAAAGCCGCGGAGTGGCAGAGAATATAAAAAGAGTTGTGAAGGTTGGTGGAATCTTGCTGACTAATAGAAATTGAAGAGCATGAAGACCAGGCCAATGACACCGTGCTGAATTCGGAAGGGGTGTGGGGAGCACATGCAGAGGAAATAATTGAGATGCAGAAAGGAATTTCTTTCCATTGGCAGAGGGACGGAACTTCAGAGAAACCCGCGTGGAGAAGATTCCAATATTGGAAAAGTACAGCGGAGACATGGAAACTGTGAGAATGGAATACAGCTTCAAACGAGGAGTATGACGGTGGGGAATGGATGTAGGAGGCGGGGCTGAGGAGAACCACAGAGTGAATACAAGGGACAGAAATGAACTGACTCATACTTCCAAACTGAAGACAGGATACAAAAGAAAGGACACAGGGAGAATTTTCCCCAGGTGAGGGGTTAGGAAACGGGAGGATTTAGAACTGTGACGGGAAGAATACCCTTCAGCAAATGTAGTGTACGTTTACAACATTTCACCCGAGGTTCCTTGGAGGCTCAGTCTTTGAAATACTTCATAATATTCATTTTTTTTATATAAATCGATTAGGTTAGAGGCGGAAAAAGGAGAAAAAAAACTTCTTCGTGGGAAAATATTAGCCGTGACAATGTCTCATTAAGGAATCGCTTCTGCTTGTATTTCATATGTCCATCCGGATTTCCGCGGATTTTCCCAGTGTGATCCCTATTCCCCAGTTATTACCCAGGAGACTGCTCTATTTGCCCCGTTTCGTTCTCCTGGAATGCATCATTTACGTGTCCTTTATCACTTGGCTTGCAGAATTTCAGTGGGTGAGTTTTTGTCGGGAAGCGGATCTCGCCCGGCTTTTCACTGAGCCAATGCCCAAAAATGGAAGGAAAAGACAGGCCACTGAGCGGACGGGTGTTACTGCGCAATTCTCACCTCAGGCAGCTGAAGGATGGATGTCCGCGGTGGAGGGAGGCCCATGCGGGAATGACTGAAAGAGCGCTGAACTCTGGGATCATGGGACTGATCTGGACGGGACTTTGGAGTGATTTCCATACAAGAGCATAAATTCTGAACCCAGCGTTCTCGATTAAGCTGTGCCGTTAGTCATGTAAACATCTGTCTTCAATTTATCCCCCAAACTCCTTTTACAGTTTGTGGCTCTTAAATGCATTTTCTCCCTTCTTCACCGATTCCACATCGCTCCCCTTCTCACTTCATTTCTTGAATA
>NW_026779912.1:0-64000 GCF_030144855.1 Hypanus sabinus
ATGGGAAGAAGAAACGCCATTTTGAAAAAGCCATATTACTAAATACAAAAGTGAGTTCAGCGATCTGTTAAAAGACAAAATAACATTTAAAAAAAAGGGATATAATAAACAGTACAACATATATATAAAAAAAAACTAAAAATCCAAAACATTCGTCCCATATCTGAGTACAGGCAAACAGATAAATGCTTGTAAAAAACAAAATCTTACGGGAAAAATAAACATCTTAAAAAAAAGATAAATCATTAATGCAAAATATAAACGTATATAACCAAAACAGAAAGAATAAAAAGAATATTATCAAAATTAAAAAAACATCTATAAACAATGATGCTAGTAAAAAAAAAACCGGACCCATAGATCAAAAAATAAAAAGTTATAACCCAATTTCATAGGTTAAAACTTAAAATAGAAAGATATCCTCTCTCCGAAAAATCTTCCACATAACACATAGTTCAAGTTGCAGTAGAAGATCGAAATTCTCCAACAAATTTCTTCGCTTCTTCCAGAGTGTTGAAAAATCGTTGACTGTTGACGGGCAGCACAATTCTAAGCTTCGCTGGATACATTAAAGCTTGTCTAAGTCCAATCGAATGAATCTCTGCCATCACTGGTTTAAAAGCGATCCTGGCTCTCATTACTTCAAAAGAATAATCCTCAACAATTCGAAATTGAAAGTTTTTGTAGGAAATCATACCTTTTTTACGAGCTAGTCGAATTAAAAGCTCTTTCTCACGAGGATAATGAAGGCGAACAATCACCGCTCGTGGTTTATCAGGCACAGACGAAAACCTCGCAACTCTGTGAGCGCGGTCGATAACAGGTTTAGTTTGCAAACCTTCACCACCGAAAATTTCCCATAGTAAATTAGAGAAAAATTCAGTTAAATCACCGGACTCAACTTTTTCGGAAAACCCGATAATACGCAAATTCTGTCTGCGAGATCGATTTTCGAGATCAGAAATTTTAAACTTATACTGATCTACAGTCTTAAGAGTCGATTGTACATTCTTATCCAACACTTCAATTGTACGTACTTTTTCAACAATTAATTTTTCAAGAGTCGCCAACTTATCTTCATGCCGCTGAATAACCGATGCCTGCGACTGAAACTTAGTATCAAGCGATTTAACAGCTCCTTCAAGTTCAGACATTTTCGTGGTAAACGTGTTTTCCAAACTTGCCATTTTACTTTCCAAACTTGCCATTTTACTTTGCAGCTTGTTATCCAAACCTGCAAGTTTAGTGTCCAGAAGATTAGAAATTGTTTCAACAGATAAAGGCTCCTTAGACGATTTCTTACTTGTAGCCATTTTAAGTTCGACAAAGTTAGATCAAATATAGTTTTAAAAGAAAAAAAGTCAATCGAAAATATCAACTCATTTGATTAAATTCGAAAAGATTAGATTAAAGGGTGATTATAGTTAGAAAAGTGAAGAGCGCCTAAAAGGCAGATGTTTACGTCGCCATCTTGAAACTCCACCCCCGAGATCATCGTCTTTTATGCAAGTCATTCAATGTCGTCAGCAAATCTCAGTTTAGTGATGTTCCTCCCTCCGATGCTGACTGTGCTCACATGCTCTTCCAGGGAAACACTCATGATCCCTTCCAGGATGATGTTGAAGATAATGGGGGAGAGGAGGTAAACTTGACGGACACCTACAGAATTATGGAACCATTCCCCGATTTATAGAGTGCATTGAATTAAAACAACTGTGCTGTAGAATAAGTTGTAACAGCTGAAGTTGAACAATAATACTACAACGAAATACATTGTGGGGTCAAGGATCAACCTTATCTACACTCCGATTGCGACAATAATAGAGGTGAACAGAGGGTTCAACTCACTGTAAACAACTCCGTGTCAGATAAAACATGAAAACGCAAATGTTGTAGGCATCGTTCAGACTCGGCAACACAGAAAGCAAAATAAAAGAAGTTTTAGCAAGGAAGTCAGTAAAAGGATCACCCCACCACAATAATAATGCGAAGTTGTACTTCAAGGGCTTTAACAGCACTGCCGTTCCTGCAATGTTTCACATGCAAACCTTTGGGCGTTAAGTGAATACACCGGTGCTCCGATTGTGAGGCCTCCTCCGCATTGGTTGGAACAGACGCTAGCTTATTAACCACATCATTCAGCTCTTTAGAACTGTCCTTGCGGTCACCTGGAACACCAGTTCCCAGCACGATTTTATTCCCCTTCTATTTCCCAAGCTACGTATCTATTCCAGGAATCCTCCGTCGCCAAGATGTTCGGACATGAACAATCCGCTAGCGCCGTCTCCAATATCACAACAAGAACATCGATTCCTCAAGATTGCGGTAATTTGTGGCTGCAAAGGGCATCTGCATTATTTAACATCTTGTCAGCGATAGGCGGCACAGTCCATAATGTCCAGTTTGATGCTGGGAAATGATTTGATTGGCCGTTGAATGGGACAGATTAAAAAAAAAAGTTCTGCAGATAATTGAATTCATGAACAAAGCAAACAAATTACAGGAGGAACCAACATGTCAGGCAGCATGGATGGATAGAAATGGGAGGTCAATATTTCTGACCGAGACTCTCCATTAGGTTTGGAAAAGACATGGGCAGAAGCCAAGTAGAAAGCAAATGTTCCGGTGAAGGGGAGGAAAATAATCTGAGCGAGAAACATGAGTTCAGCTGATTGGGGTGTTAGCCCAGAATAAAGGACAGAGATTGGAAACGAGCGGATCTTGATAAACAGGTAATGAGGGCGTGGTGGCCGAGAATGCACGAGAAGCGCAGCTGACAGCTGGAAAATAAAGGGGAGAGTGGTGAGAGAATCGCTGAGATTTTTCTTTCCCCGGTGGTAAGAGAAATGGATTTGCAAAGCATGTGGTTCAAGAATACTAGAGGCATTATAAGCTGTTATTTCTTTAAGCTGAGTTGGACTACTCGTTGCAGAATTGAAAGCTACGGGCCAACGTGCCGGCGCCGAGATCTGAAGTGTGATTGAAATAGATGGACACCTCCAAGTCCTGAGTAGGAAGGCGTATAGAGCAAATGATTCCGAAGAAGCCGCCCCTCAATCTACGTCGGATCCTACTAAGGTAGACCAGACCGTACGGGGAGCATGGGTTTCAAAACATGATCAGAAGGTTTCGCAGCTGAAAATATCACCTGGATGGACGGCTTAGAGTAGTGGTGCCGGTGGAGAGGTGGAGTACGGGCCGATGCGGTGTTAAACAAGGTAGCAGGGAGACGGGAGACCTGTGGAGTGCTACACGGAATCAATAGAATCGCACAGAGAGAGATATGCAAAAGCGGAGATGGAGTGCATGGTGGCGATATGGCTTTTGATGTGACATAGGTTATGATATTTATCGTTCATGCGGAGTCACTTGGTGTGTTATCTGAGGACAAGAAGACCCAATCTCATTTATTATTTGGGTATTGATCGGTAATGGTACCCTTTATGAAAATAGAGCAGATAATGTTTGATGTCATCGCCGATCATGATGGAACAGAATTTCTGTTTACTGTAAAATATCGGACTCTCCCTCTGCTTCCCACCCGTAACGTTCATGAGGAACTGCTCATCCAAAGAAATTACAGAATGTAATAGCGCTTCCGCAAGTGCTACTGATGCAGGAGATACAGCCCAGATTGCCGGGAGGATCAGTGGCATTGCAAACGATGTCGGTAGACAATCTGTCGCTGGAGTTCGAAAGGAGAGGTATACAGTCAAGGCAGGTGTCAGAATGGAACCAAACATATCTGAAGGCGGTCGGGAAAGTTTTCGGCTTCGTTGACAAAATTGATGAGCTGAACGTCAATGTAAGGGTTGAACGGATGGGGTCGGGAACACAGACTCAGGACCACATTCTCGGAGCTGCACCGATGTACGAGGACGGGCAATAGCACCGCACGGTGGATCTGTGGGGCACAATGCACTTTAAAATTGCAGGGTGCTCTGATGGAGCAGAAATGGGAAGACAAACCGGCTAATGACGGAAACCCACTAAGGGTGTGTGAGGGACCTCTGTATATAATTGCTACCTGTGAGTTCTGAGTGGAACAAGGTTTGCTCCGGACCAGTCGGACAGAAGGTGCCTGCAGTGTTAGTTAGGTCCGGGTGGGTGAGGCCGCTGATTCAGAAACTCCGCGCAACAATGAGGGTAAACGGAGATTTTACTACATTTATTAGCTGCTCCCTGAACTTGGTCTGTGTAATGGCCTGAAGGGCCGTGTTTGTACAACAGCTCAGAAGCTGCAGGAGGTTGCCCAGCTGTCGCAGCGACTCTGGTGGAGGCACACATTTGGTAAGATCAGACACCGGATCCCACACAGAGTACACAGTAAAAGGTGCCCTCAGCAGGATGAAACTTCCCGAGACGATCAGCAATAAAACGAGCAATTTCCTGCATTTCTCCATCTCCGGGTCTCTGGTACACTGTAAATCTCCGGGAACCCGCGAGCTCTGTTGGTGACAAAGACGTGCCTGACGGTGAGGCCGTTTGTCAGCAGAACTAGCGGAAATGGGAGTATAGGGATGAGGAAGTAATAAAATTGGTCAATTTGGATTTAGATATTTAAATCAAATATCTCTCCATACAAATAAATGGATAGATTACCTGCCAGTATTACTCTGCGAGCCGAAAATACCAGTAAATATTCTTCAAATAGCTGATCGCAGTCACTATCCCCAAAACGACAGCCGCAGTTTTCCCGGTGCAATATTTTGTTTTCAGCTTCTGGAAACAAATGGCGATAAACCGATCAAAGGTGAACGTGACGGTGAACCAGACCGAACAGTCGGTTACGGTGTAAATCAGAGCCGCTTGGATATTGCACACCTTGGGCATTGAGCGGACGGAAACGCAGTATGACATGCACATAAGTGGAAATTTGCTGAATGTCAGGTCCAGGATAAGAACTAGAAGATCCGCCGCTGCTATGGCAACCTGGTAGCAAGTGACAACTCTGGAGAGGCCGCACTTTCCCCGAGACAGGATGAATATGGTCACCATGTTCGCTGCGAAGAAAGGAATCAATCAGGGTAAACACATCAGGAAGGGTTCTCCTAAAGCAAACATATACTGTAGACCACTTTCTTGTCAGTAACAATGTTAGGAATGATTGTAGAAGACGGCTGAATATAATTATAGCATTACCATTCAATAAACCTTAACGCGATCAAATACTGTAGACAACAAGCCAGTGGAATATTATCACATAGATTACCATTCTGTAAACTTCTACCATTTTGCTAATTACTGTAAACAATACAATCTGTTAGATCAACAGATAACGATGGCTGATGATTAGGGAATTACGTACATGTTGAGGGAAAACCAGCTGAATGATGTATCATCTGTTCAGTCTGCATAACTTCATCTGTCGTGAAATAAGTGTCCTTGATTTTCCCGCCCCCCACTTTTAGCTGAAGCACAGATTCCCGTCCATGATTGTTACGCAGGGCGCTGGTTTGCAGAGAGAACAGCGACCCAAAGCACAATTATTGCATCTCTCTTCCTGCTGTCGACATTGAGTGAGTGATTATCCGCTTCAAATCATGACAGAAGGCCCATCGTCTCCTTGTACTTTTTTCTTCATATTTGTATGCTATTCATCAAAGTACTGATAATGCGTTATGTTTTCAGCACCATTGAAACTGTCAGAGACTTCGAGTGACAATTGATCAATAACAGAAGAAGGTTAACTGCTCACATACGTGGATACAGAACAGGCGAGCACAATCCTGGACAGAAGAGGAATCATTTTGAGAGATATTCACAATTAGACAACGTGCACGGCATGCTATTATGGAACTACAGTCAATGGGGCAACTTGAAGAATGCTGTTAGGATATCCCGAGAGTTTAGAAGAGGGAGGGAGTTCTGTTTTGAGCCGAAATGCGATTAACCTTTTTGATAATATGTTCGATACGTCCGAATATCCTAATAGCGGAAAGACCTGGATAATGTTCAGGAACCGATTAGCCATGAAAACAATGGGAAGTGGGACACAGGTTAATTGCAAAAGAATCCTGCCAAAATGTAAAGTTTCAACTCTCTTTGACAGGCTGCTGTGTGCGACAATCTTCTGTAAGTTTACGCATCAGAATTATGAACCTTCCGTCCAGAGCATTAACTTTCTTTAACAATAAAGTTTATTTACAACACACGAACACAAGATAATAAATATTTACAAAACAGTAGCTACATTCAAAATTACTATATGGTTGCTGCCGTCTTTAAAACAGTCATTCCGCCGCCGTGACCACCGGCACGGAAATTCGACAATGTGTCCGCAACGACCCCGTGCTCCCTCTCGAAGGAGAGCCAGGCACGGTCGTGTGCTCCGAAAAGGGGCAGGCCTTCGGCTCCGGCAGCGCCCTTTCATCTTCCGTCACCTAGACCCGTGAACGGCCATCTTGACCACGACCAGGAACAATCCGACCCGGAGATCCTCCTTTCGACTCGCCCCCTTCCGGACTGGGAGCGCGGGACTAACATGCAGCCGGAAACTCAGCAGCAGCCCTTCAGAGCATTAGGTGAGACAGCCTGATCACAGCACACGGTCATAAGCCATTCGATCATGGCCGATGTATTTCCTACCAACACCGTTCTCCTGCCTTCCCCACTTATATTTTGATGTCCCTATCCATGAAGTACCTATTAACCTCCGCTCTAAATACAGTACATCTAATCATTTAATGTCAGTAAAAGTCTGTGTCAAAGAGGTCGTCAGACACATTGCATCTGACAATAGAAATTCCCCCTCAGCTCTGTTCTGAAAGAGGCAGTCATCTATTCTGAGGCTGCACTCTCTGGTCCTGGACTCTCCCACTGTTGGATACATCCTCTGCATGACGGCTCGATCTGAGCGTTTCAATTCCAGGTAAGCGTCCCCTATCCCCCTGCTCCATCCTCCTAAACTCCGGCGAATACAGGCACGACCTCATGCTTTCAATCGCTTATTCTCCTCAACGTGCTCTGGATGATCATCACTGCCAGCACAGATTTTCTAAAACAGGGGACATCAGCACCGTAAATTAACAAAATGCATAGCACAAAAATTTGCCTAACTGGTATGTGCGACAGCAGTATTGATTATTACTATCGAAGGTGCACGTGAGAAGGAAAATGTGCAGTTACGTTATCTTTGGAAAGAGACTCACCGGGAAGAGCAATTATATCGAGGATGGGGAAGAAAATCACTTCAATGGCTCTGAAGGCATGTGAGACTCGATCATCTAACGTTATCTAATTAATATCTATAAAAATATATGGAACCTTCCAGAAGATATTTTTCCCATCTCCTGTTATATTCCAAGTTGACTTTCCAAGATTCTGATGCATCACAGAACAAGCCAGTCTGCCCTCAATCTCCTCTTTGTGCAGCTCCTGATCTCTGTCCGTTGCAGGAGAGGCTGCTGTCGCTGAAATTGGGGGAAGTGACTGAAAGGATTAGTAAAGTATTAATAAGAGAGAGAAAAACCCTCCTGTGACGTCAGCAGACTACCTTGAATTGACGCATTTATTTCTGACTGTAATTAATCTGATTTGTGATGTGCAATAATTCTTTGTTGTTTTACACAGCCTTGTTGAGACAGCACAAATCTCAGCACCAATTTGCAGCATTCTTTGAAATATTTTGAGTATTTAAGTACGTTAAACGTATGTTTAAATGCATCCATTATATGGAAACAATTGTATTTACTATATTATTCACAACAGCGGACGTCAGAAGAAAATACATCTGTTTAAAGCTGTAGATGATGCAGAATGGATATCCTATACTAGGCTCCCCGGCCTCTTTCATTATCTGCCGCTCTGCACACAAGCCGCACATGCTTTCATAGTTCAGTTTCTTTATCCAAAAATCCACTGAAAAATGACAGGAATTACTTTCCTGCAAATAGACCAAGTAAAAGAGATGTAAGCCGCTCCTTTCCTCCGCTCGCCTGCATGTCACTGTTGGGCCCGGATACCCGACCTACTAAACCCACTACTCCCCCTCCACCCAACCGATCAGGGTCACGTGTAGCTATGGGAGCTGGTTGAGGATGGCCGCATGAGCAGCTGATGAGTATCACAGGTCCTGGTTAAGTGACCATTGACTCCGGACAGATCATCTCTGAAGAGTGCTGAAGATCGCTGGTGTCTTTGAACGCAGCAAAGATTCATTACCGAGTTGCTCATTGCCAATAGAATGAGATTGCTTTTGAGATTGCAGATTGCAGATTGCATCAACAATCCCCCAGATTGCAGATGGAAGTTAGAGGAAAATGTTTTAATTCCTTGCTTTATGTATGCAACATAATTCAGTTACATGTTGCATGTCGAAAGTTCACAGGAAATTGTTAACGCATGTCACTGCATAACGTCGAACAAATTTAATACTTGTTACTGAAAGCTGAGAGGAACGGTGGGCAATGTTTTGTTCTTATTGCTGTGGGGAGGGGCTTCCTCTGGTCATTGTTCAACAGCGCTGAGCAATGAGCGCTTTGCACCGTTTCTGTGGTGTAGTGGTTATCACGTTCGCTTCACACGCAAAAGTTCCCCAGTTCAATCCTGGGCAGAAACATTGTTTGGACTTCAATGTTGGGGATGAACTTGCGACTCAAATTTTCATTTCGTGCTCAAGTTCATTGTCATGAGCATTCAGGTCATAAATGTCAGGAGGAATAACCGTGTGCTGCAAAATTTCTAAACTACTTAACAATGTTAAATTGCTTGCTTTGTCTTTACCTGTGTATTGCTTTGCTTCCTAGTCATATTACAGACTGTCTGTACAAATTCTCCACCACACTATTCTCGTTCCCCTCTGTCACTCGTTCCCTTCCTTCTCCCTCTCAAACACACTCAAACACACAGACGCTCTCTCTCTCTCTCTCTCTCTCTCTCTCTCTCTCTCTCTCTCTCTCTCTCTCTCTCTCTCTCTCTCTCTCTCTCTCTCTCTCTCTCTTCTACTCCTTCGATTGCCCATTTAAATTCGATGACGACGTCCACTCCTTTAATGGTGAGATCTTTGATGACTATGCAATCCTATCCTGGATCTACAAGCTCTATTGCAGGGTGGGCATGTATACGTAGTAGTCTTGGTAGTGATAGCAACCATGGCTGCATTTCTCCTGGCTCTATTCTACTGTCATCCGGTTCTTCTTTCCATCTCCAGAATACGAACCCAATCCCTACAGAGCTGTCGCCAGGTCATACGGTCAGCAGCAGCAACCTGCAGGTCTGCAGGTCTGATCTTTCAGTTTCATAAAGCATTCTTTATCTGATCCTCATAGCGCTTCATCCGCCCTCCAGCTGAGCGTCGACTATGATGTAGCTGGCTGTATAACACTCTGCGGGCTAGCCGACATGTGGGCATCCTGATCACGTGCCCCAGAAACTGCAGCTGACGCTGAGTAATCATGGCCTCAAATACTTCTGCCTTTTGTCTTCACATGTATTTCAGTGTGAGGCACCCGCTCACGCCAGGTAATTCCCAGGATGCGCAGAAGGCAGCTTATGTGCAAGCGCTCCAAGGACCTGATGTGACGGCTGTAGGTTACCCAAGCTTCACAGACATAAATGTGGGTGGTGACACAGATCGCTTGGTATACGGCAACCTTTGTAGAGGGACGAAGGTTCCTGCTCTGAAAGACTCTACGCCGAGGTCTCTCAAAGGCAGCTGATGCCTGTTTAATGCGGCTCCGGATGCCGTTGTCAATGCCGCCATCCTCAGAGAGAATGCTCCCCAGATACTTAAAAGATGGCACTACTGACAGCTTTTTATCACCAGCAGTGAAGGCAGGTAGAGTGGGTGAGACACTGGTACTCCACTGGCAAACCAGTTCTGTTAACAATATTCTTTTAATAGTAACAATATGTGATACGAGTTTTATTTTTCAGTTCAACTCAGCTGCTGATGCGAGAACAGCTCAATCCTGTGATGCTCAATTTATTTATCTCAGGACACTGCCTGTCTGTGCAGGTATATTCATTCATTCCATCATGAAACACATCCTCTTCATTGGAAGACTTCTATCCAACGGTCCCGATAAATTTCACGCAATTGCCTTGCCCCACAGTGTTGGAGAAACAATTTTTAACCAAATTTCTCACTTTGTTGTTCTGGAATTTCGACGAACTTTATACATTTTAATATGACATTGTGTTCAACATATTTTTCTCTGTAATACGAGTGAATCTGCAGATACTGGAAATAAATGAAAACACAAAATCCTGGCAGAACTCATCAGGCCAGACAGCAAATATGGGAGGAGGTAGGACTCCTGATGAAGGGTTTCGGCCCGAAACGTCGTCACTACCTTTCTTGAGAAGATAGCTTAGAACTGTTCCAGGAAGAGTATTTGCTTTCTGAGATATCTAACCGTACCAAGCTCATCAATAAAAAAAACAGATTTCATTAAGAAATAAAGTTATGAAATTTATATAAAATTATCTGATCATATCCGGTTTGATATATCTGATCGCAATATATGATTAATCAGTTTCCGAATTAGGATTGGAATCCGAAACAGAATGGAAAACTGCTTAACTATCTCTGGCATATGACACGGACATTGTTTTCTTTGGCGGCAGCACGACTCGACTATGTTCAAATTGGGATCGAACAGAAACGATTACTCATTTCTTTTTCCACACATGCAGTCTTACTAGCAGATTTTCTGAATTAAAAAAAAACAGACATTGAAACAAACCTATGAATGTTTTGTAGCATCGGATAATATTGTTCTACTTCCTTCCTCTCCGTTAACCTGCTGTCGATCGTAGACCTATCCCGTGGAAAATGCGGTCTCTCCAAATGCATTACTCGCTACCTGGTGGCCATGGCTGTGAATCATCTGCTGTTCGTTATCCTGGACCTGATATGGAGACAGATTCCCATTGTTTATTACCGAGAATATCAATTAGTGGCCAGAATCCGCATATGTGATATACACGCCGTCCTTCTGTTCGCAGCCACACATTGCTTCGTCTGGTTCACCGTCTCTTTCACCCTTGATCGCTTCGTCGCTATTTGTTGCCAGAAACGTATTGCACCGCGCAGAAGGCGATTGTGGCTTTGGGGACGGTCACTGTTGTGAGCTGTCTGAAGAATATCTTCTAGTATTTTATGTTCACTGGTAATTATATACTCTGGAATTTCCCGTGGCTTTGTAACACAAGGTACGGTATTTAGAATTCGTCTGCCTGGGGATCGGTAGAACTCCTTCATTATATCCTGACCCCTGGGGCAGCAATTTCTCTGATCCTGCTTTTCAACACCTTGACCGTCAGGCAGATTATAGTGGCGAGCAGGGCCCGCAGGCGGCTCCGTGGTCAGAGTACTGCAGATACTCCACAAGATTCCGAGATGGCGAGCAGAATGAAATCCATCGTTTTATTGTTTGCCATTTCTGGTAATTTTATCTTGCTATGGGCACTGTTCATGTTCTCCTCTATCAACACACGGCTCCGCTTTATGGGGTTGAGGCCAGCGTACTTTCCGGATTTTCTTCAAGAATTGGGATTCATGTTCCAGCTTTTCAGCTGCTGCATGAACACAGACGAAGTTCAGGGAGCAGGTAAAGAATATGGTGAAATATCCCTTTGTCCTAATTTCAAAATCATTAAATGAGCAAGGGAATGAAGCTTGTCCAACAATAAAAGCCGATTACGATGTCGTCTCTCTTTCGACAACTGCTTCTGATGTTTCGTGTTAAGGCTGTTCTCTTTCAGCTTTTACATGAAATATCTCGTTCAACGTCTTCTGCCAGAAATTATTGCTATTTAAATTCAGCTGCCGCTTGACAAGGATTTGTCATCATACCTTACTCTAACCTTCTTCCTCACTGTTTCTCGATATTTCTCATTTTAATTCCTTCTGTACTCCATCCCTTCGTGCTCAGGCTCAGTCTCGCGCCATTGTTGTTCTTCGCTTTCTATTTGTCATTCTGTATTCCATATGTTCAAGTGCAGTGCATCGTGTAGCAGAGACGTTCAATATCAGCGGAAAAGTAAATAAATATGATTTGAGATAGTACTTCGAAGAAATAGGTCGAAGGGGATAACGTACATGTGTAAGCCAGTCCTGACCATGCTGGCCATCTTACCGGTCCTCTCTAATGCAGATTAACGGCATAAGGAACCTTTCCCTCAACACCTGCATATTTATGTGTCACGCTGAAGTTTAAGTTTATTGTCAATTGACTTTACATAAATACAATCACACCTAACACATTTCCCCTGGACCAACGTACGCTCACCCATCAGAAAACCACTCAGAGGGAATTAAACAAATATTGCCACAAATATGATATTAAAATAAAATTCAAAATATGTGGAATGTTCACCATGGGTACATAGTAATCAGTAAACTATACAATAAACAGCTAGCACCTCGCTGGCCGGGTGACAACAGCTCGGTGGTAGGAAGATATTCATTAATCTCAGAGCCCGATTAAAGAAAATGTTACTCAGTCTGGCAGACCCAGTGCCAGTGCTTCAGTTCATTCGTACTGACGGTGGAGAGGTAAAGAGACTGTTGAACGGGTGTTAGGGATCCTCAACAATGGTTTGCGACCTAAGTCCGCAACGCTCCTGATAAGTGTCATTGTTAGGGGAAGGGAGACCTGCGACTCTGTTGGCGGCTTTCACTTTCAATACATCTGTTTATCTTTCAAAGATTCTATAAAGGAACGGAATTGTTTCTGATTTAGCAACTTTCTCTGGAAGTGCCTATCAAATATCAAACGCGTTTTCAGCAATAAAAAATGCTCAAGCGCTCTGAAAAAAAATTATAAGAACAAGACCAGAAGGCACACCTGCAGAATTAGGCACTTTCCTTATCCTTATCCAGCCTCCTCTGCCATCATGTGATAGTTCAGCTTGTATCCCGCAAAACTCCATCCTCCTGCGTTCTTCTCGTATCCTCTGACACCTTGATTAATCAAGAACACACCAAACTCGGGCTTAAGTTCCAACAATGACCTGTTATGCACAGTTGTCTGTAGCGATTAATTCCACATCTTGAGTTTAAGCAGAGACAACCGTCTGTAGCAAGAAATTCTACCGATCCTGCTCCCTGTGTAAAAGAATTGTTCCTTATGTCTATTCTATTTGGTTATGCCTCAATTCTGAATTTGTGCTCTCTAGCCCTTGACTTATCTATTATAGAAAATATCTTCTCCACATCCAGTCTATCCACACATAAAAATATTTCGCAGGTTGCAATTCCAGAAAATCTATTTGGAAGCATTCTACAATTTATCTCTCTTAGGATCTATCACCTTTATCCTGTTATATTTATCCTAATATTTATATTGATCTATCATCCTGTTCTACATGAATATATACATATATTCAGCCCACAAAGCTGTGCCGAATATTATCTAATCTTGGAACTATCTAGGATTTCCGATAGCCCTCTATATCTCTGAGCCCTGTATACCATTCCAGGAGTTTCTTAAAAGATCATACCGTTTCCGCTTCCAGCCCCGTTGCCGGCCGCCCATTCCACGCACTCACCAAACTCTGCGTAAAAAAAAAACTTACCCCTGATATCTGCACTGTACCTACTTCCAAGCACTATGCTCTCTCGTGCTAGCCATTTCAGCCCTGGGAAAAAAGGCTCTGCCTATCAACACGAACAATGCCTCTCATTATCTTGGACAACTGTATCAGATCACTTTTCATCCATCGTCGCTCCAAGGAGAAAAGGCCGAGTTCTCAAAACCCATTCTCATAAGGCATGCCTCCCCAAGGCAGGCAACATCCTTGTAAATTCCCTCTGCACCCTTTCCATTGATTCTACCTCTTTCCTACAGTGAGGCGACCAGAAATGAGCACAGTACTCCAGGTGGGGTCTGACAAGGTCCTATATAACTGCAACACTACCTCTCGGCTGTTAAATTCAATCCCACGGTTGATGAATGTCAATGCACCGTATGCCTTCTTAACCACAGTGTCCACCTGCATAACGGCTTTGAGTGTCCCATGAACTCTGACCCCAGACTCCCTCGGACATCACACTGCTAAGAGTCCTAGTATGAATTCTATATTCTGCCAACATATTTGATCTACCAAAATGAATCACCTCACAATTATCTGGGTCCAAATCCACCTAACACTTGTCAGCCCAGTTTTGCATCCTCTTAATATCCCGCTGTAACTTTTGACCGCCCTTCACACTATCTGCAACACCCTATCCAGGTCCACTTTCTCATCCAGGTCATTTATAAAAATCACGAACAGTAGGGGTCCCAAAACAGATCCCTGAGGCAAACCAGTGATCACCGACATTCATGCAGAATATGATCCATCTACCACCATCCTTTGCCTTCTGTGGGCAAGCCTGTTCTTTATACACAAAGCATTGTCCCCTTGCATTCCATGTGTCCTTACCTTCTTCATAAGCCTTCACTGGTAGCTCATCAAATGCCTTGCTGAAATCCATATGTACGACGTCTATTGCTCTACCTTCATAAATGTGTTTAGTCATCCTCAAAATTTTCAATCAAGCTCATAAGGCACAACCTGGCTTTGGCATGCTGAATCTTCCGAATCATATTATGCTTCTACAATTTTTCATAATTGCTACCTCTCCTGATCTTCTTCATAAGCTTAGCAACTTTTGAATTAAGAATCACAGGTTTATAATTTCCTGGGCGAGCTCTAACCTGTTCCTTGAATAATGGAACAACATCCACAACCCTACAATCTGGTTAGTTAATATCTACGTTTCCGGTTCAATGCTAGTTAAACCAGATCTTGAGGAAAGTTAACCCGTCAATCCATTTCTTTCTGTATATTAAGAACAAACGAATAACTACGCAGGGCGTATAAAGAACCGTTACATGAGTAGGAAATGAAAACATTCCGTCGACCGCAAGCGGAACTTGCCATTGGCTGATGCACAAAAGGCATTGGGGATACTTTACTGTGACTCACCATGAATACGTTGGAGATAACGATCTACGAAAGGGCCTGGAGAAGAATAATTTCCCGAAGTTTATTGAAAGCTTTACCAATGACGTTAGTCATGCGCTGAAACTTCCCGGGGCCAGACGACTATTTAGTACCAAATCTAGTTGCTGCTCAGGAAAGCAGCATATATTATGGGTAACTGTCTGTGGAAGTGGGGAGTTCCATCGAGCACGGAGTACGTCATCGGGGTCCGTACAATATTGTGGCCCTAAGGCCCGGGCTGTGCTGTATTCGTTTACGTGCTATATGATGCTGAATATCAACTTTAAACACCCGTGATTTTGCTGCGTGAAGCATTGATATGAACCCATTTGGAGTGCTGCCTGCTGCTCTGTTCGTCTGCATTGCGAGGAGGTTGAGTGCTTGTTGGGTTCAAAGGTGATTCCCTGATATATCGCCAGCTTAAGAAATATGGTGATATGAAAAAATAATTACGCAAACAGGGATTGTTGTTTTCTTTTTTCAGCATTAGGGCTGAAGGGAGAACGTTTAAAGGTGTAAAAATGAATGAAAACTACCAATCAGTCAGATTTTCCCCTCACATGTAACTCATACCCCTTGGAAGGCATCGTTTTATACGACGGGGGAGAATTTTAGAGGATATCGATGGCACATACAGCCCTGCGAAGATGTCGAAGCAGATATGATAAGTAAGTGTAAACAGCACTTCGGCACGTGAACTGGCAGTACCTGTGATATGGACCGTGCAAACTAACATGTAATAGTGGGCAATTAAGATCGTGCTCTGCATACATGTTGTGGGACAAAAGCTCTCAACATGCTTTGTGCGTATACTACATTAGGGGTTTGAAGAAATTTTGCTCGCAACAAATACACTCAAAAATCATCTATAGTTGTACCGTGGAGATCATTCTGACAGGTTGCATCACTGGCTGTTATGGAGGGGCTAGTGCACAGGACCGAAAGAAGCTGCTGAAGGTTGTAGATCTGGTCGTTTATATCTTGGGGAATAGGCCACAAAATACCCAGTACATCTTCAAGAAGTGATGACTCAGAAAGGCAGCGTCCATTATTAAAAAACTCCTGCACCCTGGGCATGCCTTTTTCTCACTGTTCCCAACAGGTAGGAGATTCAGAAGCCTGAAGGCACAAACACAATGATTCAGGAACAGCTTGCTCCCCTCTGCCATTCGATTCCTAAATGTACATTGAAGCTTTAGACACTTTCTTACTTATTTTAATCTACAGTATTTCCGATTTTGCATATTAAAAAAAATCTATTCAATATACATAATTGATATACATGTTTATTTATTATTATGTTTTATTCGTGGACGTATTGAAAACATTTCTAACACGATTGCCGATATTGAGGGAGTGGCCCTGCCTGTGTGGTCAGTGACCGGTCAGAATACTCAGTGAGAGTACCAGAGTGGTCAGTGATGTGCTACCAACAGTCGCGATCAATCTGTTTGCTCTATGTTCAAATGATGCGTCACTTTGAAGGGATAAGCCCTGCCAGTCATCTCACTCGCTTTCGAGAGGTGCCTTAAAATTGATGGTTTTTTGAAAGATTTTCCAGTGAAGTTAGTCTTGCGCTGGAACTTTTCGTTCTCAGCTGACCAGAGGTAAGGAGCCTTGGACTATTTAGTACCAAACCAAGACACTGCTCAGGAGAGCAGCATATATTATGGGTAACTTTCTGTGGAGATGGGAAGAGTTACACCGAAGGCGGAGTACGTCATATGGTCCTGACAATGTATTGGGGCGAAGGGCCGGTATGTTGTGTTCGGTATATGTACAAAATGAAGCTGAATATTAACTTCAAACACCCATGATTTTGCTACGTGAAGCATTGATACGATTTCATTTGGAGTGTTGTCTGCGGCTCTGTTCGTCTCTATTCGTCTCTATTTGGAAGTGCTAGAGTGTTTATTGGGTTTAAAGATGATTCTCTGAGATATTGCCCGGGGTAATGAATATTTAATATGGGAAATGGTCACGCAAACAAGAATTGTTGCTTTCTCTCTTCTTTTGCTGCATTATGGGCTGAAGAGAGAATCGGCAGAACTATAAATAGTATGAGTAATACAGCTCAGACAGAGATATTTTCCCCTTACCTGTAAATCATATCCCTTGGAAGGAATTTGTTTATACCGAGAGGAAAATTTCGGAGGACATTTCGATGGTGCTTTCTCAGGCAGAGCGTACTGCCCCGGGACGAGGTCGAGGTCGAGGCCGATACGGCAAGAAGCACTTTGTTCATGAACCGGCAGTGCTTCTGATGTGCATCATGCAAAGTAACAAGTAATAGAGAAAATTATCATCATGCCCTGCATAAATGTTGTGGGACAAATGTTCTGAACCTGCGTTGAAATAGTCTCCTACACGTTCACCTCCACCTCTGATCTTCAAATATTCTATGTGTTCTAAGTCGGACGATCGTGGGTATACGGCCAAGATTGGCGCTGGGACATGAGACTTGTTTGCTAACGCGCATCAGTTACATTGATTGGATTTGGAAAGACGGCTAAGTAGAGACAAATCTCCATGAAAGCCAGCTTTATCGTTTGGAACATTAAACCCTTTCCTCCGTCTGAGTCTATAGATCCCTAAAGGTAGCCGCAAAGTTGGAAAGAACAGTTAATAATGTCCTCCGTGTTTCTTCCATTTGCGCAGACCAGAGCAAAAACAGACTGACGATTTTGATATTTCACATAGCTGGAGCCATTGATTTAATAACACCAATCTAAAATTTGCACCGTCACATATAAAAGAACAGCCATGTTTTGTTCTCTTCAGACACACAACAGAAGAACAGAGAGGTGTTTTTTTTTTTACAAATTTATACTTATTCGTTTCTTCTATCATCAGACGTCCCGTTACAGTTCCGGTCGACACAATACCGTGAAGAATTACCGTACCGTAATGGTGCTGAAGAGATTAAGGAACATTTTGATGGAATGGTAATTCAGTATAAAGGAACGACTGGATCAGGTCGAGTGTGTATTCGATGGAGTGGAACACACTGAAGGGGACATGAGGCATAGAATACAAGAGACTAAAATATTGGTACACAAATTTAGAGGGATGGGTTGTTTTCCGGCGAAACTGTATCAGAGGGGAAAATACACCCTTCTTCCTTCACCAAGAGGGATTTTTCTAATCTCTAACATGCTTCCCGATTGATTGGCGAATGCAGAGAATTTCACTGAATTTCGGAATTATCGACAGGAGCACTTGGACAGGGGAGGCACATAGAGCTCCTGATCAAATGCACTACTTACATGGTTTACACATTATCCGTGATTCCGACATCACAAATCTATATCCTAGCGAGCGGTCCGGCTCACACTGCTCCAGGAAAAATACTCCTGGCTGCCTGAAGGAATATTTCACCCCACCACACTGGTAGTGGTCAGGATGTTATACATGTGCTCCGTGATACTCCGTAGCCGGATTGGAATTGGATTTATTTTACTATTGTCACAGGTACCATAAAGCAGTGAAATGAATATTCATTAAAACGCTTGTAATGCATAGTGTCCGTGCAGACCAAATCATTATACAGTGCATTGAAGTAAAACAACAACGGTATAGAATAAGGTGTAAAAGCTACAGGTGAATAGTAAGGCACAATACAACAAAACGATTCATTGGAAGTTCGTTTCAGTCTTCCCTGCTCTACTCTTGCTGCAGCAGGAGTTAAAACCGTAAAGGAGTCAACTCACTGTAAGCACCTTTAGGGACAGTGAAGGGAAGGAAAACAAGCTGGAAAGTGTAGGCAAGTCAAGCGGAGTGGGAAAGCGGGAGACTAGGGACTCGAAAAGAAAGAGAATCATAAATAATGCCGATGGCTGATAGCAGGAAGTCGTGGAGGTGAGGAAGCGGAAACGGAAAGGACAGAAGTCCATTTAATCAAATAAAGAGTTCTGATGATGGTGGCCAATTCATGAGGGACTGTTTGCCAGAAATGCGCGAGAACCTCACCTGAGTGACGGGAAAGTAAAGGGAGAGCTGTGAGAAAACCGACGACGTTGCTTAGCGGCGGGAAGACAAATGGATGTGCACGTCATGTGGTTGGAGGCTAGCAGAGGGATTGTGAGGTTTTACTACTACAATGAGTTGGGACTCATCGTGGCAGTATTAGACGCTGTCGACCGACATGCCTGTAAGGGGATGTGAAGTGCGACGGAAATGGGTAGACACTTACAATTCCAGAGGGAGGCGGTGAATTGTTGCACAATATTTATCAAACCTCTCTAAGATAGTAAAGGCCGCACTGGGTGCGTGAAATTTAATCAATGACCCCGAATGTTTCGCAGGTGAAAACATCACTTCACCCAAACTGATGGCTTCGTGTCTTAACGCCTGTGAGAGAGATAGCGCACGGACAGCTGTAATATTGAGGGACTTTGTAGGACCAGACGAGTCCTATATGGAGGGACCAGAAACCAGTGAATTTGCGCAGAGAAAGATCTTCAGAAAGCGGAACTGGGGGAGGGAAAATGCGTCTGGTGGAGATCGCGTTGAAGATGGCAGAAGCTAATAAAGTATATTGCCTGCGGAGAGTACTGGAGTAATAATTGTGATCAGAGGTACACTGCCTCCATCATTATATTAGGTGGGATAGGCTGCTTCTGGATCGCAGGAAATGCTGGAGAAGATGGTAGTGGAAGCGAATTTCCGTTAACTTTAACAGAGAGCACACCTCGAATGCCTTGGATGGAAATACTCATCAGGCGTAACCATAGAATGAAAGAACACTTTTACAAGTATCGGGGTGGCAAGTGATATATTCAAGAAAGCTCTGGGAGTCAGTGGCTTTGCAAAACATTTCGGTAGATAATCGGTGTCTGGAATTGAGGACACAGAGAAAATAAGACGACAGTGGTGACAGAATGTGACCAAGTTGATCTGAGGGTGGAGCGGAAATGTTCAGGCAACGTTGATGAAATTGGCGAGCTCAGCGTCGAATTCAGTCGTCACTATCGGGATTGAATGGGTAGTGTCGGGAGCACAAACATCCTCGTAGGAGTAAGGCCTGATAACCGAACGCATGTACGTCTGCACGGTGGTAGAAGGAGGAAAGATGTACGAAGATCTGCAGTGAGCTTCGATGCTGCAGAGATGGGGATGAAAGTCGGTGAATGAAGGAAACGCAGCGAGGCTGTGTTAGGGAACTTTGTCTGTAATTGTAGCTTGCGAGGTCTGGGCGGAACAAGCATAGAGTGGGACCGAAGGTGCCCGCAATTTATTGAAAAACACTTGTGCCGGGTAGGACATTCCGCTAGTTCACAGCTTCCTCGCAACAATGAGCGCGAGCGGAGATTTTACCACAATCTTTAGCTGCTGCCTGAACTTGTTCTGTGTAACAGTGTAAAGGTCCGTGTTCGTACAACAGCTCAGAAGCTGCAGAATGATGCCCAGCTCTCGTAGGGAATCGGGCGGACGCACAGACGTGGTAAAGTACAGCCGATTCCACGCGGAATACACCGTGAAAGGTGCCCATAGCAGGATGAAATTTCCGGAGATAACCAAGAGTAAAATAAGGGACTTCTTGCGAGTTTCCATCTCCGGGTCTTTGGCACTTTGTCCGCTGCCGGTAGAGCGAAGTCTCCTGCGGGCCCTGCTGGCGAGTAAGACATGTCTGACAGTTAAGCAATTCATCAGGAGAACAAGCTCAAATGGGATAACAGGGTTGAGGAAGTAATAAAAGAGATCAATTTGCATCCCGATATATAAATTCAAATAATGCACCCTGTTCAGACAAATGAATGGAGCAATTATCCACGAGTAATATCCGAAGAGACTAAAATACCAGTAAAGATCCTTTAAATGGCTGATCACTGCCACTGCCCCCAAGACCACGGCTGCAGTTTTCCAGGTGCAATATTTCCTTTTCAGCTTCTGGCAACATATTGCGATAAATCGATCAAACGTGAAAGCAACTGTGAACCAGACCGAAGAGTCGGTGACGCTGTAAAGCAAAACAGCGTGGATATTACAGACCGGCATGCGGAATGACCAGACGACAACTTCCACTGGCAAGTACGCAATCAGAATCTTGCTGAGTATCAGGTCCAGGATAAGAAACAGAAGATCCGCCACTGCCATGGCAACCAGGTAGTAAGTGACAGCTCTGGAGAGGCCGCACTTTCCCCGAGACAGGACCAATATGGTCACCGTGTTCACTGCGAACAAAGGAAACAATCTGGGTAAAGACATTAGCAAGAGTTTTCTTAAAGCAAACATGCAGTGTGTGCCAACGATAGGAATTAGTGGGATTAGTACAATGGTAGCGATGACCAATCAGGAAGAGATCCCATAAAGCAAGCACATAAAGCAGACTGGTCTTTTTTTTTTGTCTGTAGAAATGTTAGAAATGATTGTACGAGATGGTGGAAAGTAACGGCAGTGAATACCATTCAATAAAACTAAACCATTTTGCAAACTAGCGTAAACTCCGTGCAATCTGTTGGATGGAACGTCTGTAAAGTGACAGAAAGTGCAGAACACTGATAACTATAAGAACGTAAGAAATAGGAGCAGGAGTAGGCAATTCACCCTGTCGAGACTGACCCCCCCATCCGATAGATCTTCGTTGATCTGTCCGTAAACTCAGCTCCATTCATCTGACCATTCCTCATAACCCTTAATTCCCCCACTATCTAAAATTCTATATAACTGTACCTTAAACATATTTAGTTAGGAAGACTCAACTGGTTCCCTGGGCGGAAAATTCCACAGATTCGCCACTCACAGTTTCTCCTCATCTCCGTCCTAAATTTTATCCCCTGAATCTTGAGGCAATATCTCACAGTTCGAGTCTCACCTACCAAGGGAAACAACGTTCCTACTTCTAATTTATCTAAACCCTTTCAAAATCTTATATGTCTCTATATGGTCACCTCTCATTCTTCTGAATTCCAGAGAGTATAATCACAGGCGACTCAAACTTTTCATCTCTAGGATTAGGGTTAGAGTCAGGGTATGGGTGAACGTCTATTGCGTTGTCTCCATAGCCAGTGTATTGTTCTTCCGGTATGGAGACAGGAACTGCACTCAGTGCTCCAGGTGCCCTCTCACCAGTACCCTGTATCGTTGTGGCATGATATCCCTGCTCTTGAGCTCAATCCCTCCAGCAATGAGCGCCAACATTCATTTGCCTTCTGAATAAACTTTTGTGCCTGCAAGCCAACTTTGGCTTGACGATTGTCAGATTTTGTACGGGCTGCGGAAAAAAAAAAGATCTGAATCCAGACCCTGAACTGTCATGAAATAAGTGTCCTTGACACCCAATACGTGTACCTGAAGCACAGGTTCCTGTCCCTGATTCTTACCGAGGGAATCTGGATTGCAGATCGAGCAGGAGCCCGGAGACTTAGCACTAACCCTTCTTTCTGTTTGCCCACATTGAGTGAGTGAGTATCAGTTTCCAATCATATGTCGCAAATTGCCTCTGGCAATAGAAATTCCTCCTCTGCTCAGTTCTGAAGGCGGTATACGTCTATTGCGAGGCTGCGCTCTCTGATCCAGGCCTCTCCTACTTTGGATGCAGACGCTGCATGACAGATCTGTCTGAGCGTTTCAATTACAGGTAAGCTTCCCCAGTTGCCACAGCGCATCCTCCTAAACTCCAGTGAACCGTTTATTCTCCTAAACCTGCTCTGGATCATCGCCACTGCGAGCACATATTTTCTTAAACAGATGTCCGCGGGTTTGTCAATTACCAAAATGCACATAGCATAACATAACATAACATAGCATAACATTATTATGAGATTATGAGAAGGAAAATGTGCTGTTATATTCTGTTTCATATGTTTTCTTTGGAAAAACTCACCGGGAAGAGCAATGATGGCGAGGACAGGAAAGAAAATAACTTGAATGGCGACTAAAACATACTTGACCCGATGATCTATCGTTACCGAATCATCATCTCGGAAAATATATGGAACCATCCAGAAGATATTTTTCCCATTTCCTGTTATATCCCACGCTTCACTACTCAGATTTTGATCCATGACAGAACGAACCAGTCTCTCCTTACTCTGCCTCACACTGCAGCTCCGGAACTCCTTTCGTGACAGGAGGTGATGTTCTCTCTGAATCTGGAGCAACTGACGGACAGGACCGCTTATTAATAAGGAAGAGAAACTCAACGCTGACGTCATCAACCTACATGGAACAGACGCTAATTATTTTAGATGAAATCATACGAAGGGTTAACCCTTGGATTTTCTCTTAGCAGAGCATCAAGTGTGTAGATAAGTGCTGGTGTCATTGCGTATTTTGGAGTTGTAACAAATAAATTCAAAAAAAAAACTAAATAATACCTAACAATAAATAAACATTTTGGGCGACTGAAGTAAGTTTAATGTAGAACAAAATGGCACTTATTTATTCAACAAATATATGCATTTTCTGTAAACATATATGTATCCCGTGTAAGGAAGGAGGTAAATTAATCAACAATCACAGAGTCAGAGTATGATGGAAGTAGCTGGTCAGCAAAAGGGTTTCCTCTGGTACAATATGGATTAAATCACTTACTAATCGATAAGTATTCTTGGCACATTATCTGTCTATGGCTTGCCCAGCGGCTGATTGGGATTTCTCATGTCATTCCGGTATAGCAGATACAATAGTAGCAACAAAGTGGCAGATGCAGTTCAACCCAGATAAGTGTGAGGTGGTTCATCATGGTAGGTCAAATATAAAAGATGAATAAAATACAAATGGTAAGGTTCTTGGCAGTGTGCCGGAACAGGAGGATGTTGGGGTCCGAGTTGCAACTGCATAGGACCCTGGTCAGAAACCGCTTAGAGCACTGTGCTCTGTTCAGGTCGCCTCACTACAGGTAGGATGTGAAAACCATAGAAAGGGTGCAGAGGAATGATATTTCCTGGATTGGGGAGCATGCCGTATGAGAATAGATTGAGTGAACTCGGCCTTTTCTCCTTGGAGCGACGGAGTATGAGACATGAACTGATTGAGTTGTACAAGACGGTGAGAGGCATTGAAGTTGTGGATGCTCAGAGGCTTCTGTCCCCAGGGTTGAAATGGCTAGCACGAGAGCGCACAGTTTTCAGAAGCTTGGTAATAGTTACAGAGGAGTTCCCAGGTGTAAGTTTTTTTATGCAGAGGGTGTTGAGTGCTTGGAGACGCCGGGCTGCCGGCGACAGTGGTGAAGGTATATAGGATAGGATCTTTTAAGAGACTCCTGTACAGGTGCTCAGAAGAATAAAAGGCTATTGCTGAGCCTGGGTACTTTCCAAATTAAGTGGATGTTCGGCACAGCTTCGCTGGCCGAAGGGACTGTATTGTGCTGTAGTATATTTTATGTTTCTGTGCTTATGTATTTACAGTGCATCACTTCATTGTGAATTCCTGATGCTGTTGAATCAGAAATGAAAAATGAAAAAAAAATGTATTCCTTCCAGTCGTTTCCCGTTCAAGGGGCTACGCCGCAGTCATACAGACATTATCACTGTATTGCAGCTGATGTATTTACGCTGCGTGAAAAGAGCCGGTTATATTCCAAGCTCTTCTCGCCGTATTCTGATAAATGACCGAATGGGCATCTGCATCTTTCTGCAAAATCTATTTATTTTCTTGGCAGGCAAAGGGAAAAATCGGTAACTCTCTTCAATTTACCCTCCATTGAAGATCACACTAAAAATGAACAACTAAGTGTGATCTAAGTCGGTCATTCGGGTAATTTTTTTTTTATTCTGTTACTTGAGCAGCATCCACATTCATGTTATTTGAAAGGCGATGGAAACTGCGCTTGTTTTCTGTTTACGAAGTCTGAAAACATGGTATATCTGTGAGTCAGCAAAGATAGAACGGGAATTGGTGAAGCTAATTTCTTCTCGGCTTGTACTAATCAATCCATGGGAATCAACGAAACGGACATTTAATTCGTAATTTTCATCGCAATAAATTTGAAAGAAATGTGTTAAAGCTGTTGAACGTTTGTTTAGTATATAGGTCACATCAAAACATATTTCTTCGTCAGACAAAACCTCATACAAGCACTGTTGTGTATTGCATGCTAGCTAGTGAAATAAAGATATTATTAGATTCTCCTCTCGGCACCATTACGTCAATATACTGAATACAAGCCGTACATGATTATGGAACTCAGTTTGTTATCAATTCAACAGTGATCATATTTAGTACATATAGATCACAAATTTGTTTGGTATAAAGGTAACAAATTCCTTTAGCTTTACAGAAGCTATGCGACCCACGCTCAACGTGTAAACACTCACTTTCTACGCTCTTCTCGGAGTGTAACTACAGTCGACTAAATTAAAACACAGCGAGCAATCCTCACCAATAACTTGTGTTTACTGATATTCTTTTAAGCATATGATCTTAATCATTTCATGCAAGAAATCCCATCAATGATGGCAAATACAACTGACAGCAGTTATATTTGCTGGCATGTGAGCGGGTATTGACAATTCAATATGTTACGAATGTGGTCCGACCTGCCCTCCGTAATCCGTGACAATGGGATCAATGATAATTGGGAATTATTTTTGATGTACGGTTCTACTGAGTGACATGTTTAAAGACAGTCCTTTGCATTGTCAGCTATGCTGTTGTGGCAGCGACATTGCTAGTGTGGAACATAATTGGACTGGACAAGCAGCTTAGTTCTTCTTGTGGATAATAATGGGACTGGAAATGCAGTGAATGTATCAGTGCAATCACATGCTACTGATATTAAACAACAATCTGCTATGATTTTGTATAGTTAGTTGCTCGCTTTTAAGATCCACAGCTTGCTTGCTTTATTCATTCATTCATTCAATCGTTTATTAATTAATTTATTTATCTTTCTCTGTTTCCGTCTGTCTGTTTGTCTGTCTATCTATCTATCTATCTATACATTTATGTGCTTGCTTGCTAATTTACATGCCTATTTATTTATTCATTTATCTATCTATCTATCTATCTATCGTTCTATCTATTTGTTTGTTTGTTAGTTTGTTTATTCATTCATTTATTCATTCATTGTTGAGTGTGTTCATTTTAAGAAATAAGTTATGTATGTGATAGCTGTCGCTCTCCAGAGTCGAATGAATTTGAATTTGTACTCGATTGTCTGAATAGTGCCCTGATTCCCAGGTTGAGATAGCTGTACAATTTTGATTATACCACCACTAGATGTAATGCAGAAGTTGCTGATTATGACTTATCCTGTGTATAAGTTTATACTACACACGTGGAGTTTGGATCATTGACTGCGCAGAAGCTAAAGTTGAAATGAGCAAAGTTTTTGCTACCAAATTATATTACTGCGTTGTTCAGTCGTTTCGCTCCGTTGTCGGAGATATTAAAAAAAAAGTTTATTTCTGTTTGTGTTCATTCCATATAATTTCCAATCAGTCATGCAGTGGTTGGAAGCGACATCGGATGTACGGCAGCCTGGACAGGGTTTGCAAGACATTACTTTCCCCAAAGAGAAACCCAACAGCATAAATTGCAGCGGTACTTCACTACCACATGATCTCAACGCCTTCTATTCTCACTTTAAAGGGAGAACACATCTACAGCTGTGACGATCGCTGCTGTACCTGACAACCCTGTGATCCTTGTCTCAGAGCCCAAAGTTAAGCTGCTGCAAACAGCGCGAAACCTCGCAAGGGGGAAGGCCAATGAGAGTAACTGGTAAGGCGCTGAAAACCTATGCCAGCCAAATAGCTCATGGAAATTTTCCACCTCTCACTGCAAAGGGCAGAAGTTCCTACTTGCTTCAAAAAGTCAACAATTATACCAATGCCAATAAGAATAATATGACCTGCCTTAATGGTTATTGCCCGGTAGTATTCACATCTATGGTGCTGAAACGTACGGATCGGAAGGCGTTGAATCATTGTTGATAGAGCTAAGGAACAGGAATGATAAAATACGGTGAACTTATTCATGAAAAGACTGAACTGCTGTCTCAACAAGGATCCAGACCCATTGTAATTTTCCTCAATAGGTCCACGGCAGACGAAATCTCAATGGCTCCTCCACATGGATTTAGACCACCAAGACAACTCAAGCCCCTATGCCAGGATGTTGTTCATCGGCTGGAGGTCAGCATTTGATCCCATTATTCCCACAATCCTGACTGAGAAGTTGCAGAACCTGGGCCTCTGATCACATTGAGCATTGTGAAGCTCCTGCTAAGCGCACCACCCGCCTGCAACCCCTCTCAACACTTCCCATCGGCAACCCCACTCTCCACCCCCCGCCGATCAGTGTGACGTGCAGCCATGGTAGCGGGTGGAAGATGATCCTATGAACCGGCGGTCCATTTTACAAGTCATGGCTTTGCCACCAGTGAAGCCAGGCGGACAAAATCTGTTGATTATTTCTGGGGTCCTCGAACACATTGTTGCATTTTTACTCATCGGCAGTAACGGTGTGAAGGAGATTTGCAGTTGAGATTTTGGAGAAGATCCTGGGGAGTTACGACCTGTGCAAAAGGGCCGCGTTACAACTGAACCAGTGGGGTCCATTGTCCTTGCGGGAAGGTTGGCTCCAGTTGTTCGGGTGGGCTTCAATTAATTTGTTAGGAGAATGGGCTCCGCTTGATAATGCTGAAGATACGGTAGTTGGTTGACACACAGAATCAGCATGTAATGAGACTCCTACAGAGGAAAGGCTGAATATAGGGCAACAGATCAGTCAAGAAGTTGATTTGAATCTTAAAAGTCAGGCAAAAACGGAATGGGACAGGACTGAATATACTGGATTTGGTTCGAAGTAGCTTTTGCGCAGTTAATGATCAGCATACGTGTATATGCATCACTGAATCATAGTTGAAAGATTATAGCTGGGAGCTTCATGTCAAAGATACACATTGCATCGAATGAACAGGCAAGGAAGTATAGGGACGGCGTTGCTCTGTTAGTTAAAGATAAAATCTATTGCTGGGAAAGAGGTGATATAGGATCGGAAGGTGCTGAATCATTGTTGATAGAGCTAAGGAGTAAGAATGATAAAATACCCTGATGTGAAATATTTACAGACACCACCATCCGCAACCACCCCCGCCAAAAGAAAGTAGAAAGGATGTGGTCTACAAATTACTCCCGGAGATAGAATATGCGTGCGGAAATGACGAGGAGAAATGTCCGATTTCACCATGCATGGAGAATGGAAAAATCACGTTGGTGCTGGATTCCAAGAGGTAGGGATATCGAAAATGCTTGCAAAGTGGCTTAAAAGGGCAGCTGGTGGTTCGACCCACTGGGCGATAAGCTATTCTGGATTGCGTGGGGTGTAAAAATGCAGAAGTGATCAGAGAGCTTGGTAAAATAACGCTTTGGGGAAAAATATCGTATATGATCGAATTCATCATGAAATTTGAGAAGAAGAATCTAAACTCATATCTATCTGAATTAGAGTGGGTAAAGTGAATTACTTAGGTCTGCGAGAGGAGTTCGCCAGAACTGAGTGGGGAAAAAAAAAACTAAAACATGAGCAGCATGACAGCAGAGAGGGAATGGCTGGAATTTCCGAAAGGAATTTAGAAGGCACAGTGTGCAAGCATGAAAAAGAGGAACATGAATTTAGAAGGAAATCTGACACTACCATGTCAAACAAGAGAAGTCAATGCCAACACGATAACCATAGCGAAGGCATTTCGTAGAATAGAAATTACTGGGGATATAGAATTGAAACTTTTATAAAAATACAACAACGGCAGGAGGCAGCATAAATGTAATTAAGAATGCAATGAAGTGATACGGAATTACGCTAGCCAATAATATTAAAGACGATACCCGAAGTTTTTAAGCATCAAGTGACAAGATAGATATTGGACCGCTGGGAAACCATGTTGGATGTATAGGAATAGAGGGCAATGGAGTGGTGGAAGAACTAATAAAGTGTTTTGCATCATTTGACACTGTGCATGATACGACCAGTATGTGGAAATTCCAGATGTCAGGACTCATGAAATGAAACAAGGACTGCACCCAATAAACGCAAATCAGAGTTGCAAAGTGGATAAAGTTCTACGCACCTACGAATACATTTCTTGTCATAGTACAAATCCTTCAAAGCTACATGAGCCATCATTGCAACAGTCGTTCAGTAGTCTCTTTATTATAGTGTTACGTCCTCGTGACACATGTCAGTGGAGCCCTTGTCATGTGACTGGGGTTGAAGCTGTACTGGACTTGAGGTGATGGTCTTGTGATGGTGGTGACGTCATTTTCCCGCTAGTAGAGATCATGTGACGGTTTTTTTTTTACAGGTTATAAAAGGTAGACCCCACCCTGTGAGGACGGGCAGTTCGAGGCTGGATTTGCCAGGTTGTCTTCATGCCATTGCGTGTTTTAAGAGATGACGCAGTTTAGTTGAAGGATGAAGTTTTTATTTAATGCCTAAAGTTTAAAAGGTTATTGCCAGCAGGTTCTTTATGATTCTGTTAGTTCGAGGAAATTAGAGGAGAGTGAAGATTCGAAGTTGGAAGTTAAAGATCGAGGAGAATCACTTTCTACGGTGAAACGGGGGCGACCTTTGTTTGATCCTTATTTGGAAGGATTTCATTGACTATCTTCGTGTTAATCCCTAGGTTTACCTAGAAAGGATTGAAGGTAGTGGAGAAGGAAAGGTCAGTGCCTTTAAGCCGTTCTGTTTCGTAAATTCTTCGTGGGAAGTTCGATGTCGGGGATCAAAGCAAGCGACGTGAAAGAGAACCTAAATCGTCCTGTAAAGTCTCTCCTTTTAAATGGACTGTGAGCATATCGAACTTTTGGCAATACCACTTTAAAGAACTGTTTTTGGAATATCACTTTACGAACTGTTTGAACAGCCGCTCAGCAGCTGTTTCCGGTTACGGTAGTGTTTGTTTACTTTTGGGGTGTTTGTTTTCGGTGTTTAATAAACGTGTTGTTTGTTATAAGAAATCCTTGCCGAACTCATATATTTATTGTTGCCTGAATACGTAACTATAGTAGTTCATTAGCTGGTGTACAGCGTTTTAAAGGTGCGCATGTTTTGTAAATTTAACAGAAAGGAGGACATTGTATACTACACTAGACAGGCCATTCTGTTCACGGTGTTTTGCCAACGTTGACAAAATATACTGCTGTTTAAGAATTACCAATTAGATATAGAAGTGTTCAGCTACAGCTTCCCGGAGTACCCCACCCCCTCCAATAGGCAACGAAATAATAGAAACGGTAATACCTGTGACAGGTGTCCTCAATGGTCAGGTGTTTTTCGTTGTCCTGCTCTCGTCTACACGTGTCCGGCCTGGGGTTATTTACTTCAACGTTCTGCGTTGGTTTACGTGATCAGAGTCGTTCATTTGCATTCAAAGCCTCACATTGGAAAATAAACTCACCGGTGACTGAAGATGAATGTGACATGCCACCAGCGGAATCCCATTTTGTTTGTCCTATTCTGCAAGGAGGTTCGCCTTCGCGGCTGGTTAAATAAGAGCAAAAATAACTAGATACAGTGGCATGCAAAAATTTGGGCACCTCGTTCAATTTTTCCGTTAGTGTGAATAGTTAAATGAACAGAAGATGAAATTATCTCCAAAAGTCATAAATTAAAGAGGAGAGATTCTTTTCAACATTTTACGCAAGATTATTGTCTTAATCCTGTTCTGTACAATCTTAGCGTAAATAAAAAAGAAAGGAGCACCAAGCAAAAGTATAGGTAACCCAAGAGATTTGAGCTCTCAGTTAACTTTTAACAAGGTCTCAGGCCTTAATTAGATTGTTAGCGCTATGGCTTGTTCACAGTTATCGTTCGGAATGACCAGGTCATGCATATTTCAAAGCTTTATAAATAAACTGCCTGCTCAAATCTTTTCGCATCAATCATCAGCCATGGGCTCCTCTCAGCAGTTGCCAAGAACTCCGAAAATTAAAATAAATCATGTCCACAAAGCAGTTGAAGGATATAAGAAGATAACAAGGCTTTTTAATGTAGTCGTTTCCTCAGTTCGTAATGTAATTAAAACATGGCAGTAAACAGAAACGGTGGGGGTCACGTTCAGTTCTGGAAGATGAAGAAATCATTCCAAGAGAACTGTTCGCAGGAATACTAAAATAACAAATCTAAATCCCTGCATGACTACAAAAGACCTGCAGGAAGATTTACAAGCTCTGGAGTGTTCTACTGTGCAGTGGCACCTGCATCAATATAACCCTCATGGAACAGTCATTAGAAGAAAACCTTTCCTGCGTTGTTACCGAAAGTTTAGCGTCGGACGTTTCCAAAAGAACATCTAAACGAGCGTGACGCATTTTGAAAACAACTCCTGTGGACTAATGTCGTTAACTTAGAACTTTTTGGCCGCAATGGGCAGAGGTGTGTTTGGAGAAAAAAGGGTGCATAATTTCATGAATAGAGCAGCTCTCCAACTGTTGAGCATGGGGGTGGATCGTACATGCTTTGGGCAAGTGTTACAGCCGTTGGCATGGGGAACATTCCATGAGTAGAGGGAAGAATGAATTTATTTAAACTCCAGCAAATTCTGGAAGTTAACATCACGCCGTCTGTAAGATAGCTGAAGATCAGAAAAGGATTGATTCTACAACAGGACAATGACCCTACACACCTCTAGATCCGCAATGGACAATTTCAGGAGGCGCAAGCTGAAGGTTTTCCATGCTTTCAAGTCCCCCGCCCTACACAACATTGCAAATCTGTGGATCGACCTCAAAACAGCAGTGTCCAAGAATCTAACAGAACAAGAAGACTTTTGCAAGGAAGAATTGGCGAAAATCTCCCAAAACAAAAATTTAAAGACACACAGCTGTCTTCAGAAAATGTTTACCAGCTGTGATACTTGCCAAAGGCGGTGTTACTATTGTCCATGCAGGGTCCCCAAACCTTTGCTGCAGGCACTTTTCCTTGTATTTTTTTTTAATGTAAAAGATTGAAATAAAAAAAAACAAGTTCTCTTGCTTAACGTATTACATAAGTGTGTCATCTTTAAATGTATGCCTTTTGGATATCAGGTAATCTTTTACTCGCTTAGATATTCACAGTAACAGACATTTTGACCAGTGATTCCCAAAACTTTGCATACCACTGTATATCTGCCAAATGGTTGGCCGTCACTCGCCACTGGTAATTGCATCCGCCTGGTGTCTGTATTACATCTCCGCTCAACGCCACCGCCACCAAACCCTCAACCCCAACCCGACCTCCGGCCACTTCCTAACAGTTAGTCCTTGGCCCAATGGCGAATATTACCGAGTCTACTCAAGATGATAACTTTGTCTACTCATACTGATGGTAGACACTGTCTTGGAATCAATGATTCTTGTTGATAGTTGTATTTTTGTCAGTTCTATGCATTGCGCTGAAGTAAGTATTCGGACATGTGACGTGAGAACCGTAAATGTTACGCTAATTCGACGACTGCATCGGCACTGCTTCCTGCACCCGTGCTGAACTGATGGATTTCATCCACTTTCACCCTGACCTCAAATTAACCTGGCCCATTTCCGATATCTTCCATCCTTTTTTTCGATCTCACAGCGGAGACGGCTTATCCATCGACATCTATTATAAACCCACGGAGTCTCACAGCTACCCAGACTGTAGCTCGTCCTATGCTGCTGCTTGTGGAAACGCCATCCACTTCCACCGATTCCTCCGTCTCCACTGTATCAACTCTCATGCTGATGCTTTTTATTCTGGAACGAAGGGGGCGTCCTCCATTTTTCAATAAAAGTCTTCCCTTCTTCTGTATTTAATGCTGTCCTCAGTCTCGTCTCTTCAATCTGAATCAAGTCTGCTGTTACCACATCCTTCCGTCACGTTTCCAGGGATAGGGTTCCCCACTGGCATTGGTGTCCAGCACAAAATTCTCCAAGAAATCGCCACCTCCAACTGGATCCCTCCTTCCCACTTTCTGCTTTCCACATGGATCGGTCCCTTTTGCATTCTTCCCTCCCCGCTGATCTCCCTCCTGGCATTTATCCTCGCAAGCAGCGGGAGCGCTACAACTGCCCCGACACCTCCTACGTCACTACCATTTAGAGTCCCAAACAGTTCTTCAAGCTGAGTCGACATTTCACCTGTGAGTCTCTTTGTGTCATATCCTATGTTCGTTGCTCCCGGTGTGGCCTTTTGTATATCGGCGAGACCCGAAGTAGATTGGGTGGCTGTTTCGCCGAACTCCGTCCGCCAGAAAAACCACTTCCCAGTGGCTGTCCATTTTAATTCCAATAACCATTTCCATGCCGATATGTCCATCCATTCCATCCTGCGCTGTCGGATAAGGTCAAACTTCGGTTGAGGTAACAACTACTTATATTCCGTTTGGGTAGCTTCCAACCTGATATCTTGGACATGAATTTCTCGAAATTCCAGTAATGACTTCTATACCCCGTCAGCATTTACTACACCTTGTCCCTTTCCCATGTTACCTCATTGTCCGCCCATTATCTCCCTCTGGTGTTCCACATCAACCCCCAACTCCCTCATTTTTTTTTCTTCAATGGCCTTCCGACTCGTCCACAATTCACATCATATAATTGTCAATGAGCTGTGCAGTGGCTTATCTATGTAGGATCCGAACCAAATGCGTTTTAACAAATTGCTATCTGTTGGCTTTATAATAACGACATACAGGTTGCACATTTAAGATCATAGCCGATGCATGGGGTAGGCCGTGATCCTGCATCTGAGATTGGTCCTGAAGCTGCAGGATCGTAGATGGAGTAGTAATGTAGAGCATTTATTGATGTTTTTATTACATGCAGTCGCGATCATCTGACTGCAGGGAACACAATTGATAGTTCCCAAACTGAGTTCTACGCAGAGGGGAGGAATTTGAAATATGGCTCCCTTGGGAATGACGATGGCAGGTTGATATATTACTACTCAGATCAGTGTTAAGGGTCCAGGCACAACAATATTATCACCATGGTCAATAGTCGGGGTGGAAAAACAATGACGTCGGCAGTTTGTACTTCAGTGACATCATCTTCTCAGCTCAGCTGTGTTCCAGAGAAGCAATGACAACATCAGAGTGTTCAGTATCTTGCTTTGACAGTGCAGACCATTCTACATATTCAATGCAAGAGTCCGTGATGGTTCAAATGTTCCAACACTGCATCCAATGTGTCTGCATCCTGTCTGCTGTAATGCAATTCCAATGCAAGGAGTGGCTCTCCAGGAGGTCGCAGAGATGAGTCTGGTTATGATTAGCGGACACTTCGGGCAGATTCATCAAGGCTGTGTTTCACATCCGTCCTCATCTGCAGAGACTCATTCCTTGGAATGTTTACTCCCATAGGGACAAACGTTAAATTATTGCAAAATATTCAATGATAACGTGTCGTATTTTATTTTATACCAAAATCTGACATATTCCTTAATTCTGAAAGTGCTGAGCTACAGCGGGTTAACGACATCTATTTCTGACTGTAATTAATCCGATTTGCGATGTGCAATAATTCTCTGTGCTGTTGAACACAGCCTGGTTGGAACAACACAAACCTGAACATTTATTTGCAGCATTCTTCACAATATGTTGAATTATTAGAATATATGTACACGCATACAGGATAGGATAACAATTTTATTTACTATGTTATTTTCAGTATGAGAGATCAGCAAAAAGAAGCAGCTGTATAACGCTGAAAGTGATGTAGACTCGATGATTTTCGGTTCCCCGGTGAGTTCCATTTTACGCACCACTGAACACAAGCTGCACCCCTTTTCATTCTTAATGTGCTTTATCCACTAATCCACTGAAAAGATATTGGAATCATTTTTGTGCAGGTAGACGAAGTAAAAGAGATGTATGTGGTTCCCTCCCACTCTAGACTGCAGATTTTACTTGAGCATGGTTAGCTCTCCTGCTCAGAAAATTGCTCTGCTTAGCCCCTCCAACTCAATGATCAGGGACTGCTGCAGCCATGGGATTGTTAGAGTATGGTCGTGTGAACAGTTGGTGTATATCATAGGTCCGGGTTATGCGACCACTAAGACCAGGCAGACTATCTCTGAGGAGTGTAGGTTATGCCTCGGGTCCTTCGTCACAGGGACGATTTGTTGCTTTTTCGGTCATCGGTGTTCATGTTGAGAATCAGTTGGTTGTTGCGACTGTGGAGGAGATGCTGGGGAAGGTATGACCGGTACGAAAGTGATGGGTTGCAACTGAACCCGAGGGATCCAACATCCTCGCGGGCAGGTTGGCCTGCGTTGTTCGGGTGGGTTTAAATTCATTTGTTACGGGAATAGGAGCCTGCTGGATGGTGCAGACGTTCGTTTACTAGCAGAGACAACGTGTAGAGAGGCTCCTTGATAAGAAAGGCTGTTGACAGGGCAACCTTTCAGTTAGGAGGACGAGTTGCAATGTAAATGTGTGAAAAATTTAAATGTCTGAACCCAGGACTCATGGTGTTACATTGAATGGACGCAGTACACTAGAGATGGTAGATGAACTTGTATCACACTTACAGATTGGCATACAGCTAAATCATAGTTGAAAGAAGGTTATAGCTTAGAGTTAATGTCAAGATACACATTTTATCGAGGGACAGGCAAGAAGCTAGAGGGGACGGCTTTGCTCTGTTGTGTAAAGATTAAAGCAACTCATTAGAAAGAAGTTCGATAGAAATAAAGGAAGCGAATGTCAGGTATATCAGAATTTCAGTGGAGTAAATGAAATTACAGTGGCAAGAGAGAGGAACTGGATAGATTTCTTTCCTCCGCCCGGATCATACTTTTGCTATTCGTTGACTATCCAGGAGAGTCAGGGGTACTTAGCAGGTGTGCGCACAAGGTATTTAGTGTATGAAATCACATATTTGTTAGTTTGAATAATAACTCCACATTGGTGGGTCCCAATATAAATTCAGCGACCGTATTGTGGAACACTGTCGCTTCGCATTCACACTCTAAAATCCATGCTTTCTGCATTAGCGTATGAACGTGTGAACGTGCTCTGCTGTTCCTATCAAGGTGGATCTGCGTCAGGTTTATAAAAATGGAACCAAGTGAATTCCAGGTAGATTGACAGAATAAGGTTCATACTGGCTTGCTAAATGATGCACAGATTCACCTCGAAGAATTACTCTATGACTTGCCTCCTAAAATATCCTACTTTGTGTCCACAGATGACACGGAACAAGAGCATGATGGAATATTCCACATTTAAATCATCAGCAAGTCAATAGGAATGTTGGTGTCATCCATTGAGGATCCCACTTCATCCCATTTCATTCTGCAGTGTGTACCTGGATAGTGCTCGTTCAGGCAGCACCTCCAGCGTCTGAGCATTGACCACATTTGCCGGGAAAATCACCACCTCAGAGTCCCCGTGAGAGTCAGAAACCTGCTTTGCCGAGAAATGCATCTCAGTCTGTGACTGTTCTTCTCTTCCTCTTCCCGTTCGCGACTTGAAAGGCTAAAATACTAAAAATCATTGCCATCGGAGGCGCAACTGGAGACAGATAACAAATGACGCCTTGGTAAGAACACAAATATCACATAAATCAACAAATCAAACCATTATACGAGCGTTGATGTATTGATGAAGGAAACGGATGTATTGATTATTGCACAGTTGACAATAAAATGTCGGAGTTGGAATTGAACTGAATTGCTGACGCAAAAAAATGGTGCTGTTTCCAAACTACTAATAAAAAAAATAAAATAAAAGGTGAATCATACGGTGAGGATAGCGCAGTGAGCGCAATCGTATTCGAAGTGTGAAAGTGGAAAAGCGTTTGATCAGCGCTGAGATCCTCTAAAATAAGCCCAGAGCCACGCATCAGTTAGAGTTCCACTATGGATACAGAATGGTGAGTCAGCCCACGGTGATAATAACAGTCCCGCACATCGCACATCAATACCAGTTCCACGATGGATACAGAGTGGTGAGTCAGCCCACGGTGATAATAACAGTCCCGCACATCGCACATCAATACCAGTTCCACGATGGATACAGAGTGGTGAGTCAGCCCACGGTGATAATAACAGTCCCGCACATCGCACATCAATACCAGTTCCACGATGGATACAGAGTGGTGAGTCAGCCCACGGTGATAATAACAGTCCCGCACATCAAACGTCAATACCAGTTCCACGATGGATACAGAGTGGTGAGTCAGCCCACGGTGATAATAACAGTCCCGCACATCGCACATCAATACCAGTTCCACGATGGATACAGAGTGGTGAGTCAGCCTCCGGTGATAATAACAGTCCCGCATATCGTGCATCGATACCCGTTCCACGATAGATACAGAGTGGTGAGTCAGCCCACGGTGATAATAACAGTCCCGCACATCGCACATCAATACCAGTTCCACAATGGATACAGAGTGGTGAGTCAGCCTCCGGTGATAATAACAGTCCCGCACATCAAACGTCAATACCAGTCCCACGATGGATACAGAGTGGTGAGTCAGCCCACGGTGATAATAACAGTCCCGCACATCGCACATCAATACCAGTTCCACGATGGATACAGAGTGGTGAGTCAGCCCACGGTGATAATAACAGTCCCGCACATCGCACATCAATACCAGTTCCACAATGGATACAGAATGGTGAGTCAGCCCACGGTGATAATAACAGTCCCGCACATCGCACATCAATACCAGTTCCACGATGGATACAGAGTGGTGAGTCAGCCCACGGTGATAATAACAGTCCCGCATATCGCACATCGATACCAGTTCCACGATAGATACGGAGTGGTGAGTCAGCCTCCGGTGATAATAACAGTCCCGCACATCAAACGTCAATACCAGTTCCACGAGAGATACAGAGTGTTGAGTCAGTCCACGGTGATAATAACAGTCCCGCACATCGCACATCGATACCCGTTCCACGATGGGTACAGAGAGGCGAGCCATCCTCCAGTGAACCGTGGGCCGCAACATCGACACCAGTTGCAGGTTAGATACACACGTGAAGTTTCCTCCAGGCACCCGAGGGCTACACATTGGTACAAGTTCCACACTGAATGCAGAATGGTGAGACTTTGTTCTTCCAATAAGCCGCGAAACGCCCATTGGTCCGAGTTCCACAAATGACATGGAGAAGATTGTTCCACAAAAGCAGAAGAAAATGGGATTGAAATGTGAGTTTTAACACACCCTCTGTTCTTCACATACGTAACCGTTGTCGAGGCGGAAAATGAGAAGACACTGAATGGAGAAATGGAACAGAGATAGTCATGAAGTCACAGATTATTACTACAGATAAATAGGCTATTTGGTGCATCTACCTCATCCCTCTATGGTCTTCAGCTTTGCCCTATTCATCTGCTTCCTCCGCCCTCTCTCATCCACGTACCGACACAACCTTAACTGAAATGATACAATTGTATCCGAATCTACCAGTTATGCTTGCAGTTCCTTCCACACGCACTCGACCCTCGGAGTGAGAAACTACATAGACTTGTAAATGCTTTTTTTTCTTTTTTCTTTGTACTGTGTATGTAATCAAAATGGCTTCTTCTTTTGTTAAAAGCAGGAATGCTTCTTTGTTGCGAGAGAGTGCTGGAAGCTTGTTTGGGTTAAAATTTACTGTTAAGGAGAATTGTATTCCTTTGTTTACCAATTGGGATTAATGTTGTTCTTTCTTCTGAATCTGTAAGCTATTGTTGGGGGACTTTTGGGGAGATGGGCGCGAGGGTGTGCGAGAGAGAGAGAGGACGCGATGCTGTAAGTAGGGCGAGGAACGGACCCCAAGAGGGGGTCCAAGGCCAGGAGGTTCTCCGAGGAGAGGAGATGAAGCTAGATGTGCTTGGTTGACCACTTCGGATGGTCCTAAGCTGCCAGTCGAGGAGTTCGGAGGGGATCGAATGGTGGCCAGAAGACTTCGGTAATTGAGGTTCAACGGTTATGCACGAAGTGGTTTGGACTTTGATAAGTTTGGCGCCTTTTCTTTACTTTTTTCTTCATATATACTGTATCGTTATTAATCACTTAGTGATAGTAACCTTGATAAATTTTACTCATTTAATCGCATATGGTGTACTGTCTGTTTTTGGGCGAGGCGGGGACATCACACAGCATCCACCCCAGCTGATTACCCAGTTTGGCGGGGCCGAAGGCTGCTCCCCCTAGACGGGAACGTGCTGTGCGAGGCGACCCAGGGGGTTACAGACTACAGACTACTTGCATATTTTAATTTGCTCCCCAAGCCAATGAACTCTAGTTGTAGATTCACTCAAAGGATAAACAGAGAACATAGAAATTTACAGCTTATTAACGGTCCTTCAGTCCGCAGTTCTGTACCGAATATGTAACCCACTCCAGGAACTCCCTAGATTTTTTAGAGAGCCTCGCCCTCTATTTTTGTAAGCTCCATGTACCTGTTTAAAATGCTTTGTAAAGACCCTATTCTATCCGCTTTCACCACCGCTGCCGGCAGTGCATTCCTTGCACACACCACTCTCTTTGTCAAAAACATACCCCTGGTATATTATCTGCACCTATGTCCAAGCACCTTAAAACTCTACCCCCTTGTGTTACCCATTTCAGCCCTGAGGAAATAAAAAGAACATCTGACTATCCACACGATCGATGCTTATCATCATCTTATACACCTCTTTCAGGTCAATTCTTATCCTCCGTTACTACATGGAGAAAACTCCAAGTACACACAGCCTGTTCACCTAAGGTACGCCCTCTAATCCAGGAAACATCCTTGTAAATCTCCTCTTTACTGTCTGTCTAGTATCAACACACCCTCTCTATAGCGTCTGTAGTACGACAATGTGGAGACCATTGTGGACAATGTGGAGACCAATGTACAACCATTGTCCCTGGTTGGGGAAAATCTGCCGCATTCACCCTGTTTATTTCCCGAACTCTTCCTTGCAAATTACTGAAGCTTATTGGTATTTCAAAGCTGTAAGTAACTGGACAGAGGCGTCCACGATATTCAGTCTGTGGCCTTACCAAAGTGTTGTGCAGATTCAACATAACGTCCCAACTCTTGTACTCAGTGATCTAATTGTGAAGGCCAATGGGATGACAGCTCAATACGAGCCAATGTGCTCGTGTCGCCGATTTGCTGTAATCATCGATCTCTATCGCCAGGTCTCTTTTTTAAATGCAGCGCACTATAGTCTGCACATTGAATACGTGTTTCGAAATCTGTTCTACCATTCCGCACAACGCAGATTATCTCACACTTGCGGATATTAAATGCCACCTGCTATTTTCAGTCCATTTCCTAGCCAGCCACATCAAGCTACAAGCTTGGATAGAGTTCCCGGCTGGAACAGTGCTCCCAACATAGGGGTTGTCATAAAATTATTCTGACTCTGATATCTTCGTCGACATCTAAGTCATTAGCATACATGATAATTAACAACCGGCCTAACACCAATCCCTGCTGTAGAATTCTCAGAGTCAAAGTATCAACTATTGACTCTCTGCTATTTCAGAAAAGAACTTTCATCAAACCGTCATGAAGCCGTAACTAAATTCGCGTGGGATCAAAACTTCTTCTTAGAAAGGTCCCTGGAATATTACTTCGATCTCTTTTATATGTTCAGAAGAACATATGTGCAATGTGTTTTATTTTGATGTGTCATCAGATGATACTCTGACTTTTGTCATTCAAATGACTCGAAATGACGAGAATAAGCGACAGAAACGAATGATCCCATCTTCCCTCTGAATAAAATATGCCAAATTCCCCCTGCCAAGCTACTGTCCCGCCCTGAATGTCAGAAGCAATTGTGGTCGCTGGATGGGACGAAATCATTTTGTTTGAAATTGATTGTCCATGTTGATTGTTCACGATGATTGTCTATGTTAGAAACAACATTTATCATAAAGTGGCCCATTTCAACAGCTGACGTCAGATGTCTTAGAATGTACACTGGCAACATTCATATTATCTTTTGTTTAAAAGTTAACAACTTGTAACATCCCTTGGGGATACACATTTATGTCACGGTAATAGAGTCAGAAAAACACTTTCATTAACTGTTCTTGCAGCAGATTGTCCCTCATGCGACAGACATCATATCCACATTAATTGCCTACGTGGAATAGCTCTCACTTGTATATAACTTTGTAACACCAGTGAGCAGTTGGATTGTTCCGTACAACTGAACGCTGCCTCTAACGGAATATGGGATATCCAGCGATTTACTACATCGCGAGCGTTTTCTATCCTGCAATCGTAGCGATCGGTATCCCTGGTAAGGTACTGGAACTGGTCACTTAGTGAATGGTCCCGTCGTCATTTTGCTTTTGTTCTGCTTCACTGTTTGGACTTTTACTGAGCACAGATGGTATTTTCGTCTGAAATTTGTTTACAGAATTGAAGACACGAGCACATGATAGTTTCTTATTCAGATTTCATATCTTTTCTGCTTGTTGCTTTTTATTTCGTTTTGACAATTGCGTTGGTTCTGATATTGCCATCGTTCTATAGTTTCGGCTCGGCTTTCTGAACAGACAGTGGTCGCTTTTCCTGATCCAAAGCTGTTTCAACTGACCGACAATCGAAAGAACATAATCACTAAATTATAACTTACGCAGTAAATCTCATTATTTCACTACAATTAATCCCTTCAGTTACCTCACCTCAAATAATGGAAATGGTGTTGCATATGGAGAGAGCGACCTTCACTGGTATGTGAGTCGTGAAGATCATATGCCCGGCCCTAATCTATCGGAAAGTAGCCAACCCATTGCTAATTCTGTCTATTATTATTTAGCCAGAGTGCCCGGGCAGAATCCGCACAAATTAGATTTCTTGTTTTCACTTCCAAAAAAAAACATACCATTGGAAAAATGGTAGGACTTCAAAATCACGATACTCCTGTGATTTTTATCATTCTCCAAATTTCTTGTAGTTAATTTAACGGCGATTGTGATCCTATCTCGGGGAAAATGCGGACTCTCCAAATGTATCACCCGTTACCTGGTTGGAATGGCAGCAGCGGATCTGATGCTGATTATCATACATGCTTTACGGGAACAGACCATCAATATCTACATTTATTCCAGAACTCTGCTCATCACTCCTGTATGCGCTCTGATACTCGAATTATTTGTTATCACGAGAGACTGTTCTGTATGGTTTACAGTCAGTTTTACCTTCGATCGTTTCATCGCAATATGTTGTCGAAAGCTCGGGGAACGATACTGCACCGAGAGAACAGCAACGGTGGTTCTGGTGACCGTGGTTATTGTGAGCACCGGGAAAAGTGTCCCCATCTACTTTGCCGTTGAACCTTACGACATTATTGACAACATACCGTGGCGTTGCATCTTCTCACAAGATTACTCTACTTTACCCGTGTGGAAAGGATACGAATTGCTGGATAGCGTTGTTACACCTTTGCTACCAATCGGCTTAATTCTAGCCTTAAATGGGTTAACAGTAAGACACATAATTGCGGCAAATAGAGTCCGCAGAAAGCTTCGGAAGAGTATCGATAATCTGAAAGATATCGAGGTAGAAAACCGCAGAAAATCGATGATATTATTGTTTGCAATTTCTGCGAATTTCATATTACTTTGGATTCCCTATGGAGCTCATACTCTAACATGGCAATTGGAAAATTACTTTTATCAGGACAGATATTTGAATTCCCCGGTATATATACTACAGCAAATTGGGGTCATGTTGGAAGCTCTTAGTATGTGCACCAATACTTGTATCTATACACTGACACAGAAGAAATTTAGACAAGAGCTGAAGTATGGAATGAAGTATCTGTTTACGTTAAATGACCATCGGTGTAGATAATTGTGCAATAATGGGTATTCAGCGGAGTTTTAGATTACTTCAGTAGGATTGGAAAAACGTCATAAAATCAAACAGTCATGTGCCTTGTCATCCTGAAATGAATGATTTCCAAACAATCTCAGAGACTTCACAATCATCCGCGAAACGGTACCGCAGAATAAAAGGCAAGACAGCAGGCTCCAGGACAGCTTCATTAACCAGGCAACCAAACTGATTAACTCACGCTGATCTGAGTGTTTTTTCTGTGTTAAATTGACTGTTCTATTTATTATAAATTATTATAAATTACTGTTAGTGCACATTACACATTTAAACAGAGAGATAACCTGAAGGGTTTTATTCGTCATGAATGTGATGCAGGTAGGATATTATGTCAATTCAATTACAAGGAGAGGAATGACTTCCGGACTCTTCGGGGTGCAATGTTTCAAAATACCCGTAGTCGGGTAAAAGAGAATAAAGGGAAAGCGTTTTAAATACAGGGAGAGTGCGACAGTATAACAGCTGCAGAAAGGGAGAACACTGTGATGGGATTGTACGTTAATCGACTGTGAGTAGAACTGCGCAATAGGAAGTGAACACACACTCGTTTGAGAATATTCTGTACATAGCTCCCATCACAAAACGAAAACAGTGCACAGAGACAGTGACAGATCGGGAGACAGATTGTGCTCAGGTGCCATATCAACACGGCTGTTGTCACAGGCACCCTCAGGGGAACTTCCTCTAGTTAAAAGGTTTAGACCTGACAGAATCTCTCAGTTGTGTCCAGGAAGGAGTCCTGGCACAATAAACGGGCTGGCGGTCGAGCGAACAATCCTTTCTAGAACTGGTACTGGAAAGTGAAATGGGTCAGTTAGCAGATCTCTCCGCGGGTCAGTATTTCAGAACGATAGAGCACAGCTATTCCACATTTACTAATACCTCACACTGGGACAGGATCAGATAGCATGGACTGTACTTAATGGATGCTGTTAGGTAGGATCTTGGTAGGCGAATTTGGGAAGTGATGTGACCCTCAAATGCACAACAGAAATGCGGAGATTGCTATTGGAGCACGAGACTGTATTCAGAATAGGCTACTTCCATTGAGGAGGCGAACGGATGACCGTGTAACGTAAACCTGGTTGATAAAAGATATGAAAAACCTCATTTAGAAGAAGAAATATATAAACAAAAGGATTTGGAAGAAAGGATCAGGCAGAGCTATAGAAAGTCACAATGCAGCCAGGAGGTAATTCATAATGTACTTAGAAGTGTTAGAATGGGCCACGAGAAGGCCTCGGAGAGCCACATTAAGGTAAGTGGCAAACAGAGGGATGAGAGTGGGAGAGATCAGCGACAAAAGTGCAAGCTTGTGTTTGGAGTGCAAGGAGACATTGAAGGCCATTAATGATACTTTACTTCGATATCTCCCAGTGAGAGAAACATTGATGAATGTGGATACAGCGAAAAAGTGCAGCTGTACTGGGCATGCACACGTTTAGAATTACGAGCTGCGAATTGGGAAAACTTTAATATAAATCTTTCCCCGGTGCAAGAAGGGATGCAATCCAAGTAATTAGAGAAATCGAGCAAAGGTTTTGCTGGGCTTTTGGACATGACATTAGCGCCAACACTGGCCACAGAGAATGACAAATGCTATTTCTTTATTCAAGAAATATAATGTAGTGAAGATAATTACAGGCCAGTGAGTCTTCAGTCAATAGTGGGCAGGCTATTAGAAAAGTTCTTAGAAACAGAATTTATGTGCATCTGGAGAAGCGTATCCTGGTTGGGGAGTGTCAGCATAGTTTTCTGAGGGCAGGTCGTACCTTATGAACCAGAATGAATTCCAAGAAAAAGTGAAAAGTAGGCAGATGAAGCCAGAACAGTCTATCTGAGGTATATTAGTTGTTAAGGCGTTTGACTGGGTTTCCTCTGGTGCACGCATTCAGAACGTCAGGTTGGCTGGTGTCTAGTGAAACCTGGCTGCATAGGTTTAGTACTGGCTAACCAAGGGAAGGCCGGTTTGGCAGTGGCTGGAGATGTTCCGCAAGGAAGGTATGATATTTAGTCCACTCGACTACTATATCTAGACTCTGCTATTACAGTGTTCTGAGAGAAAGACATTAACGAAACCGTCCTGCAGCATTTTGATAACTTACTGAGTTGGGGCTAGTGATGAAAGCAAAAATACTGAATCCAGACTGATATTCCAAGTTCTCCAAAGCGAAATCTTGTTTATTCTTTAGAGGGCAGATGCTACGATTGTATCAAAACAATATTTACCAATAGAACCGTCCATCTGAGAACCAGCATTTCATATTATTCAGCAGCATCCATTTGTTTTCCAGAAACAAACCAGCCTCCCAGAATGCGAATTTCAACTTCCTAATTCAAGTACATACGAATTTGTCTTAATGCAAATTTACCTTTGAACAGCGGGTTGATCCTAACCAGAATAGATAATTATTACTAGTATATCGATCACTTTAACGTTGATTTAACGAGGCAGTGTGGAATCCGTGTCTCACTCTGAAATCAACAGCAAAGCAAACAAACAACAGAACCCAATCTAAACACGCAGGTAAGGCAAAACAAAAATCTAAGCTTGACGTTTCTGCCTTCAAAACTGTTGTCGGTAACTGGTCTATATCCTAGAGTGAAAATCCTTGTCAAATATTCTAAAGAACAGAGGGAAACCAGATGCGAGTGATTGCGCCCCCACCCCCCCAACCCCCGCACTAAGACTATACATGTCGAAAAAAGAAGCTGTCCCTGATATTCACATGTTCCTGGAAATTTGTTTCAACTGATGAAGCAGACATGAGCAGGCAGTTAGTTTCTATTGTGAAAGAAAGGATTAATTCAAATATCATTTAAATACAATCCTGGCAATCACTAGAGTAGCCTTCCATGATTCGCGCACGCATTGCTTTGTTTCTCTTTGAATTGAACTCACAAATGTCCAGTCCCTAAACTTGCTCTCACATCTAATCACTGAACAAAGATAGGACTGAGACTAAGTGAAAGAGTTGTTGCATTCTATCAGGCTCAATAATCGGCATTACAACCGGTAAAGTAACAGATTTGGACTGTACTGGGAACTTTGTCACATGCACCTCCAATCGGTAACTATAGTCTGTAATGCCTCAGCGGTGGATTGGAAGTGTATTCCTTTAGTGTGATATCGGAGGGCAGAGCTGAGGATGATAGTGCCCAACCGAGACTGTTTTGCTTGCTTTTTCGAAAACAGCTCTATTTCTATCTTTAAAGACTGTAGTCTAGATTTGGAAGCCCTACAAACATATAAAACAATGAAACCGATAGATACGATAGAGACAGCGAAGTTGTTTCCACTGGTAGATGAGACGGGAACCTGGGGATATGGCTTCACGATTTAGGTTGTGGACGGAGGTGAGGAGGAACTGCTTTTCCCAGAGAATAGCGAATCTGGGGTATTCTCTGCACAATGAAGCAGAACAGGCCTCCCCAGAAGTGGAATTAACGGTTATTGAGAAAAGACATGCAGGTGGAGATGACTCCATGGTCAGTTCGGGTAATACTTTTAATCAGTGTCTGTACATAGAGTCAAGGATTCTTGTAAGCTGCACACAGGTAGACAGTTTCTGAACCAAGGTTGAGACAATGAAAGTTATTTGTCAGTAAATACAGATTTTCTGTACCTTACCGGTTATTATTACAATGTGTGATTTAGAATCTGTGGGCTCGAGGTTAAATCTCTTTGTTCAGTGAGGGACTCGAGTCGGACCACGTGGGTGAGGTACAGAGCGAACCAGAGGTGCGTCGCTAGCGGTTTCCAATTCAGCGTGATGGATTATGGAAACTCTGCAATCCAAAGGACTTGGATTTGTGTAATTGGAGTGGATACCTTCAGAAAATCTGTTGTGAAAATGGCCGCAATATGAGGAGTCTGGATTTGAAGGGAAAACTGCTAGGGATACTATTATCGAACTAATGTCAGAGAGTTGACAGTAGACGGAGCAAATCACATCACACCGTTAGGAGTACGGCAGCTTAAGGATTTTGTGAAATATATCGGGACATGTGTGCTCGAGTCGATCCTTGAGCGCTTTTCCGATCTACCATCCATCAGAGAGCAATAAATGGCCTAGATGATTGCGAGGAAAGGAACTTAATATAATGTGTTTGCATCCAAATATACACCCAGCTTTACGAGATATACAACGACATGATTGGAGAACTCGTAACCGTTTGATGAACGCAATGACGATTGTTTTTGGTCATGACAAATCGGCACGGTAGGTGCACTAGACAAAAGTTACCATAGGAGAAGTGAACATCACGCTGCATTTGCGTCCAGTTAATGGACTGTGTTCCAGGGTGAGTGTGGAGCAGCATGAGAGCCGGACCGTTTAAGAACACAAAACTCTAAAATAGCCTGTTGAGGACAGCTGCGTCTCAGAGAAACGATAAATCTAAAACGGTACTGGAGCTCACACATACTGAGCTATGGGTGCTGAAGATGAGCAGAGCGTGGGGAAAGGAGACACACAGACCAGTGAAACTCTATAATGGGAAGGTGATGCCTGTCAAATATCAGTCTATTTGGAACAATGAGTGCAGGGGACCTTCCTACCATGCTATCAAAGGGCAAATAAGGGCAGCAGAAATGGAAAAAGGGCTAGGAACAGGGAGAACTAAGGGTTGAGTGATTAAGGTCAAAGGGGGCACTTTAAGAGAAAATGCACAAAATGAGACATGAACGATCAGAGCAAGGCGTTTCACCCTTGGAGGGACCAAATAGACCTATAACACATAAACACATGGTGGACGCACCACCATCCAGCCAATTGTACGCTGTCTCCATAACGGAATCAGGTCTCAACGACATGGGTGTGTGAAAAAATGTGTGATGAAATCGGAAGACCTCTAGTTAATGGAAAGTTTTCAAGCCGCTCTGTTAACTTTTTAATGACACTGCAATACAGTCAACACCATTCATGAAAAAATATAAAGATGCAATATAAAGTTATCCAACGTGGATTCACAGGACATTCGCACGTGGGACATATGACAGTACCATTGAATGTGAGAATAAGAGAAATGGCGTTGAAGCATTCAGTAGTGTTGGTGAAATAACTCAGAGCGGGAACATCTGGTGTTTTATGATTATATGGCCAAAGCCTCCTTTGTTTTGACCCCGTAAATTGTATGGTTTGGAAGGTGCAAATGGGATGAATCCATACAGAATACACGGATACCAGTAGGAGAATATGAGGATAGAATACGCACAATGGGTAAAATGTGGATAAAACCGGAGCAGGTGAGCAATGATCAAATAAATGGGCTGGTGGCCTAAGATGAAGGATGCCGTGGACATTTTGTGGATGAATATTAGATTTGTGCTTAATATGGTCCTACAGAACTACAAATAAAGGTAAACTTCGACACATCAGACCTTTTGAAGGGCTTCGGACAACTTTGCAGATATATTCTGTTAGACCCTTACCGCCAAATCAAGGAGGCCATAGATTCACTCTGGAAACTAATAGATACTTTGACGAAGTTTCCCCAGTTTCCCCTGCTTTCCCAGTTACTACAAACACTAGCAAATGCCTCTGCAAAAATACATTTTGTAAAGGAATTTCTCTTGCAGTGCACTATCCCGGAGTATCAATTCCACCTGCTGGGGACTAGACCGAAGCAACGAAACGGATTCAGTCACATATTTCAAAGCTCACATAATGGAAGATGTCATGGCTCTTTTAGGGATCTAACAGAGATTTCATAAACACTGTTAATCACAGTCAAGAGAAAGGGTGGTAGGATGAATCAAACACTGAACAACTGTGATTGCAAAAGTGGTGGAACATCAAGGAACAACGTGGCTTGTAGCTTTGTCTTTTGCCTTGATGATAATATGGAATTCATTAGCCTATTGAACAGGTTACACACCTGATACTCTTATAATTGAAGGGATATAAAATGGTTTAGGATTAAATTTGTCAGACAGGAAACCGATGGGATTTTGTCAGGAAAGTGGGTACAAAAATGGGAGAGTCTGTGAAAGAGGCCAATTATGTGGCAATCCACCAAGAGGGGAGATGAATCCACAGAGCTTACTTTGAGTCACAGGTCAGTATGGATTCTAAGTTCTTCAGGACAAAGCGTCATGATTAGAATGCAGCAATATTTTCTTTCTTTTAAACCGAAGCTTTCGCGGGGTCTAGGAAATTATAGGCAAATATGTTCATCAGTGGACAAAGTACAAACCGTAGGTGGTACCATATCAACGAGCTGAAATTTCTGGTGGAGAAACAGGTATGTTATTACCATCAGTGCCAGATGTACATGATAGTACTGATTTGGGTGAGTTGAAGAAGGAAAATGTGTTCCAAGAAGATTGGGGCAGGTCCTATCAATGGGGTAATAGTTAGTTCCCTCACCCAGAGAGCAGGGCCCTTCGTCAAAAAAAATCAAAGGGAAAGGAAAACATCCGAGAGCCTCTTCCAATTTTTCCGAATTGGGTGAGTAAAAATGGATGCCTTGAGTCAAAAGAGAGTCCGCATTCGATGGTCTAGAAAGAAAAATAGAAATAATTTAAGATTTTTACTGAAAATAAGAGCAGATATCACCCATATATTTTATTGGTTTCATTCAATATGATGAGTAAGTTGTATTTTGTCGTGATGTCATTAACCATGATTGGGCCAGAGTCAGCTTGTTCCAGAAATAGTATGGCGGACATTTGTGCCAACAGTGATAATATTGTTTGGAAAACACTCAGTAAACCCAGAATAAATCCTCTCAACGGACCCGGGTGATACGAATTAACAAAAGAGAAACAGAGGATTGAAATTTGGTTTATACAATATAATGAAGGAGAACTTCCACACCTAATGCACAGATACAGATGAATACTTGTGGGAATATGTGGCCACCAATCCCTCACTTGACTGCAGACTGGACACGTATTGTGGAGGCGGCCACAGAAATAATCCATCACTGGACCGAACACACTAAACTAATTAATACACATTCTGATAAGGCAAATGAAGTGCTCAGCTGCCCCGGGTTTTGGAGTACGTTTAGGAATTGTTGTAATACTATTTTATGTACCCTCATAAATGATTGTTCAATACATATGAAACAAGAAGATGGAAGGCAGAACTAATGGAAAATAAAAGCGGATAATTCTTTCAGGAAATACAGAGAATGCGGTCAGTATAAATTCGATGAATTTATTTAGTAATCGGTAATATTTCATACAGAATGTAACCGTTCCGCACCTACTGGGGTTCGGTAGGAGTCCTGTGGGCCTCCAACCGAATGAATCGGGAATAGTGATTCTAAGATAAATATCTTTGGATGAAGCGGTGGCAGATGTTGGCCAGAAGAATCAACAGTAAAATCAAGGACAGAGGAAGCAAACAAACAGGTTGTCCTTGCTTTCCAAAGATTTGGTTGTATCTGAATTGATTCTTGCTCTGGGATTATGCAAATTGAGCAAATTAACGAGGACGCAAGAAGCTTCGTATAATGACCTGCTAATCCCTAAACCATTCTCAGACAAGTAGTTAAATAATCAAAGTAACTGCGTGTGTTCACAAGGAATTTCATTTAATGACCTGCTAAATCTGAGACCGTTCTCACAGGATTGCTGCTTACTATGTAAACTGCCAGACCTACAACAGAGGCAACCTGTAATCTCGTTAGACTCTGTCTGCTGCCCCCACCCAGCTGGTTTAGACCAGTCAAAGTTAAAACAATCATAAATTGGAAAGGCAGGGGTGGGCTGAGACATGACAAGTTTTGGCTTTAGCCCTGTACAATGACCAGTGAGAAGCTGATCTAAATAGCCCAGGTGAGCGGGAGTCAATGTGATGGAGATCCACATGATGAGTAACACTGTAAGAGCCAGGAACTCCAAATACACATGGACGATAACCCTTCAGCAACGAGAGACCAAACATCTCCGAAGCGGAGACGCCCACGGACACTTGGAAATTGGGAGCGCAAGGAATGTCTGGCCAGCGTAGAGTGTTTTTCCCAGTAGGGAAAACTGCTGGGGATTCGGTCCAATCCTACTGTCACGCCTTCTGACATCGAAAGGCGTAATTCCGTCTCTCTGCCTTTAACCAGCTGATTAGTTTTGACTCCACAAAAGTGCATTTCCCGCAATCCAATGTGTTTATCAGAAAATGTTTTACATATCACCCACACCAGATTCATCTTCCCAATTGTGCATTTGCTTGTCTTTTACCGAACCCACGTTTATTCTGCCAACGCTGTTGTTGCTGTTCATCCAGCCCCATGGGTAGAGATGTGGGGTATGAGCCTCTGTGTCTGCCTGTAGAACACTGTGTACGGAAAACAATTAAAGATTGACTGTCTGTGTTTCAGTGTATTGAAAATGCGCTTCTGCAACTTGGGCTCAGTGTGGGACAGAATGACTCTGCTGTCTGGGAATATGGAAACGATGAGCTGCTGGTCAGTCTATGCTCTGTGACACAACTTGTGTGTGAGAGAGGAGCGGCTGGTCTCAACCTTGTCCCTTGACAGGAGGGAAAATCTGATTTGAATGACCTCATTCGCTGTGGGTAGGTGAGGAAAACTGGGTCGATGAGGGAGAGGTAAATGGCTCGCGCGCACACACCCCCCCCCCCTCCCACACACACACACACACACACACACACACACACACACACACAGAGTCACATAACGATAGTCACTTATCTGTCAGTGAGTCTGACGCTTGTCATTCATTTCTCGCCATTCTCGCAATTTATAGTACTGTTTATATTACTCTCCGATCTGCTAATTCCATCGCGGACTGAAGCATTTCTTTTCTAGTTTAATGTGACCTCTGACAGATTGGAACTGCTGAAAATACTGGAGGATTTCAGTAGAGATTTTCCAGCACGATGTGTGCAGCTTGGATTTCCAGTATCTGCAGAGTTGTTCGTGTTTGAGTGTGTGTGTGTGTGTGTGTGTGTGTGTGTGTGTGTGTGTGTGTGTGTGTGTGTGTGTGTGTGTGTGAGTGTGTGTGAGTGTGTGTGTGTGAGTGTGTGTGAGTGTGTGTGTGTGAGTGTGTGTGTGTGTGTGTGTGTGTGTGTGTGTGTGAGTGTGTGTGTGTGTGTGTGTGTGTGTGTGTGTGTGTGTGTGTGTGTGTGTGTGTGTGTGTGTGTGTGTGTGTGTGTGTGTGTGGCCAGGAGGGAGTTGAAGTACAGAAGGACAGTTAAAATGGGAAACCGCGGGGCAGATATGTGGGATCGGTCTGTCGGTGTTGGTGAACACCGTTTACAGATGTATAATTAGTGAACAAACAAATGGAATGTGTAAATGCGGCCGCTCCTTGACAAAGTTTTGTCTTTGTGTTTGGAGCCCTGCGGTTATTTCCAGCTGATGAATCACTGCTGCTGTCGTGCCCAAGAATTCTGAAGCATTTTCCTTTAATCGGCCCAATATTTGCATCGGAGTCAATAGTGTTCAACTAAAGTGCTTGGCCAAGTAACTGTAACCAGGAAAATTATTCAGAGGTGCAAATCAGCTGAGAGTGTCTTCTGGATCTGTGAATTCAGGAGTAACAGAACTCACATATTCTCACTGTAATGGCGTATCCGGTCATATTGCTAATATAGGACGTATGCTATTCTTTTATTTTAGTCTTTGGAATTCTCGGATAAGCCACAGTGTCAGTTGCCCTTAGTGGGAATTTATGTTATATGCAATGTTGTGATAGTTTCTGTTGCTGATTTCCACTGTCACCTGTCCAGCCCCGGTGTTCCACTCTTCAGTTCTGGAATGGAAACACCGGGGATGTGGATTCTGGGATCTGCATCTAAATCAAACTGCCGCAGTAATTTAACGAATCAACCTGGGCCTGTGTGTTGGTCTGTCCGTCTGCGTGTGCCTGTGTGTTAGTGATCGCTTACATGTGTGCATGGTTGTGTGTGGCCTGCAGTGGGGTGAAGGACTGAAGGAGAGTTCAAAATGGGATACCGCAGGTGCAGAATGTCAGATAAGTTGGTGTCGGTGATTTTGGTTTAGTGATGAATAATTAGTCAACAAAAATCAGGAATCTATAAATACGGCTGCTCCGTGACAAAGCTCATTCTCTGTCATTAGAGCTAAGTCGTTGTTTGCACCAGATGATCTACTGCTGAGGTAATGTCCAAGAAATTTGATGCATTTGTCTTCAATCGGCTGAATATGTACATCGGAGGCAATGGTGTTGAACTAAAGCACTTTTTCAACTAACTGTAGCTTTGTCAGGCTTATAATCCCGTCTCTGGAGACTTATCCTCTGTATAACTCAGGGTCATTTTGAACGCATCAGCTTAGGGTGTCTGCCGAAGCTGTGAATTCAGGAGGCACAGAAGTTACAGATTCTCACTGAAATGAAATATCCAGTCATTCAGCGGATACAAAATGTTTACTATCCTTTTATTTAAGGCTTTATAATTCCTGGTAAGCCACGGTGTCAGCTGTCCCGATGGGAATTGAAATTTAGTTCCAATGTTGTGATTGCTTCTGCCGCTGCTATCCACTGTCATCTGGTCAGTCCCAGTGTTCTGCATTTCAGGAATGGAGTGGAAACACGAATCAAAGTGGATTACGGGATCTGTATCGGAAACAATCTGCTGCAGGAATTTAGCGATTCGGCTGACGTCTGTGGAATTCAGTGGATTAGGCAGCGTTCCTCCAGATGTTTGTGGTCAATCATGGGATGTTCGGGACTTCGAGCTTTCGGTCCTGTAGCAGCTGCACTGTATTTATGAATATTCTGTTAACACAGCTCGCCGAGGTTATATCAATTGTTTGTCTGTGTTTGTATGTGAGCGGTTCTCTGAGTTGGGTGTAACAAAGAAACCATCGATGGTAGTAACAATTTAGCAAATATGAGCAGTTCCATACTGTAGCATGAAATTTGTGGATTTTCCTTGAAAGTGTATGTTGTGACTAAATGTGAACCAGTTGTTGGACAGCAGAATGAAGTTCTTACAGAGCCACGTGCTGCTTCATACTTATCAGTACTGTGAATTGCATTGTATTATATCGACATCTGACACGGTTACAGACATCTGACTACCGAGCTTTCTGCTGTCATGTTTGTTTATGGTTCTACATTTTGCAGGTGTTACCAGCATAGCTGGTAGGGTGCGCAGTAAGGCTGCACTTGGGCTAGTCTGTTCCGTTTCCTGCGCCCGCTCTCTGCGAAGTTCTTCCCATGTGTGCCACTGCTGCAGAGAATGGCAGCTCACCCGGAAGGCGTTATGTTGCCGGGACATATGTAAACCGTTGGAATAACCTGTGCCTATAGAATCGATAAATGTATGAAAATACAAATAATCTGTCGATGGAGAAACAAGATTTATTTCAGTTTGACGCTCTGTCCTCATTTATTTCACATTACTGCCAATCCAGTTGTCCTTACAGCCGCTTACTGTCACCGTCCGGTGCGCTACCTTCCAACGCTTCCCAAAGAATGCATTCCTTCAACTGCTTTAAATAATGTTATTGTACATGACTACACCTTTCCTGACTGTCCATTCCCTACGAATCCAATTTAATTGAATGTTATATAAATTTAGGGAAAACTCAGTGTATTTATCCTGACGATACCTCTCGTTTTCTTAGACAGATCCATATGTTGACCGTTCATTCAGCTCCACTTCAAACAATAATATTCTTGCTGTCCAACTTCTCTCACACTGGAATTACTTATCCCCTGGTAACATGTTAATAAATCACACCGGCACTGCATTCAGCGTAATACCATTTTATTATATGGCTGACCGGGTATTACTGAACACACCAGTCCAAGTACAGTCTTACTTGATGTTGCACTGCCGCTTTTAGGGAACTATGGACATATACTTCCTCTGTTCTACTGCAATCACCAGGGACAAACCTTTTATAGTGGATATTCCTCATTGATTGACTCTCCCAACTACATCTCCACCTCATCGGAATTGAGCCGCATTCCGTACTCCTCGGCCCACTTACAGAGACGATCATAATTTCAGTGGAATTCGGTAACATTATATAACCTGTCCACTATATAAAAAAATGTCGAACCATGTCTTGTATTTTGTTTTCCGACCACCGATTCAGAAGACAGAAAACAATAAACCAAGTGTACATACCTGAGGCATATCATTAGTCAGTCCCTTTAGTCCGAACAAAAACATCCTTCCATCACCCTCTCCCCTGTACTTTGAAGCCAATTATATATCAATTCATCCAATTTGCATGCCAGCTAACTATTGAGAATAACTTACCCTATGACAGGTCTCCACATGTATCGAACACGCCCACCGATCTGCCATCGTTGAACGGTAGACCGGGAGAACTAGTCCTGACCAGCTCTGGTTAATTCCAACGCAGCGGCAGCTTGTCTGTGTGGACTCCAGGGTGGAACCTGTGCTCCATACTGAGCCTCTCTTTCACGCTTCATCATCAAGGCATTTGTCAGATTCCCCTGAGAGTATTGTTCGGTCAGGGCACACATACGACCTCTGTGCACATGAGCATCGCTGAGTACCGCGAATCCATCATTTTGCATCTGATAGGCTCACACAACAGCCCTGCGATTTGGATTTACTCGGCTCTCCACCCCCGTCTGTCCCGTCACCTGCTGAGCAGCCTCACTGCTGAGATGTTGAAAAACTTTCCAGACCACCGGTCCACAATCTTAGCTGAGTTCATCTGATAGAAACGAATTAAACCCTGGAGCTCAGCCAGTTCCCAGAGGAAAACCAGGACTTAGCGAATGCCTTCAGTAAATGGAAATCCAGCACCTTGTCTCCTCCCTGACAATACGCTGCGCGATGGACTGCTCAGTCAACGCGTTACTGCACAGCTTTATTCGCCCGTCCCTCTCAGAATGGTCCTACCTTCACTAGACCGGATCTACGGAGTGTGTACAATGGATCTGTATCACAGCTTTATTCGCTCATACCACTCAGAATGGTCGTCCCTTCACTAGACCGGATCTACGGAGTGTGTACAATGGATCTGCATCACAGCTTTATTCGCTCATACCACTCAGAATGGTCGTCCCTTCACTAGACCGGATCTACGGAGTGTGTACAATGGATCTGCATCACAGCTTTATTCGCTAATACCACTCCGCAGCGGGCACCGGAGCGGGTGTAAAACACTCAGAATGTTGCTCACTTCACTAGACCTGATCTACGGAGTGTGTACAGTGGATCTGTATCACAGCTTTATTCGCCCATCCCTCTCAGAATGGTCCTCCCTTCACTAGACCGGATCTACGGAGTGTGTACAATGGATCTGCATCAGAGCTTTATTCGCCCATCCCTCTCAGAAGGGTCCTCCCTTCACTAGACCGGATCTACAGAGTGTGTACAATGGGTCTTCATCTGACAGGAGATGAGTGGAAGAGGGTGACCATAACTCCAGTGGTCACGACCAATGCCTGGAGATGACCTTCCGACTTGCCAACATTCCAGCTGTTTTACAAACCTCCATGAGCGAGATGCCCCTCGCCACAGGTAGTTTCTCGTTTAGTTATAATCTGCAAACCAACGATCGGTCATTAAGAACAAATCAGCACATAAACAAGTTTGTGCGCTGTTTTGTCGACTAACCAACGTGGATGGTGTACTTTCTCTGACCCGGGCTAGCTCACGGTGTACACAGCTCCTCTGCAACAGGTATGTGACCTTTTGCTATCTCCATGGTTACCAATTCCGGCATTCCCTGCGAAGGTGTCTACGGCGATCCGGCGGTCAAAGCCCTGCTTCTCCAACTACCGGCAGAGGGCACGGTGGACTGTCCGGATTTCCAACCGCACCTACTGCCACCATGCCAACCCTCTTCGGCTAGACTACTGAAAACTGAGGAACATGTATGAATGTCCACAGCTGAATGTTGTTCATACATGGGAATTTCAAAATATGGATGTCTTAGGAATATATTTCAATGAATGGCGAAGCTAAGCGGGACTTCATCACTTTGATCTGTTGAAGCTGTAGAAGCAAGAATATTGTCTCTATGGTTAACGATAGTCAGTAGGATTAGTAATGTTGTTATTCGACTGGGTAGCGGTGAGATCATTTAGCTCAGTGATAGTTTAAGGGAAGTAGTGAAAACATCAACATGGTCAGTGACATTTTAGTAAAGCACTGACAACTCTGCTTATAGAACGGAAGTGTCTCTACGAACTATACAACAGGTGTGTAAATGTTTTGAAGTTTCAGCATTACAGACAATGTGTCTGCAGTCGTCCAATCCAATTCTAGACATTGTCTCTCCTGTAACTGAGACACATGACCGTGAGTGAGCGGAATGGAAAATTCGTGCACAGTCAGTTGGCTGTGTTTCACATTAGTGCCCATCTAAGTTTATATAAATACCTCTTTATTCTGTTCCTTGCAATGTTTTGTCTCATTCTAGCGAAATGCAGACATTATTTCCAATATTATTTTTGGAAACAGAAGCTCCTCATGTTATTTTGCACAAATTTATGATTGGAATTATCCCGTAGTTCTCAAAGTGCCGAAAAATAACGGGTTAACTGCATCTCATTTTGACAGTTAATTAATCTGATCAGTGAAGTGCAATAATTATCCCTTGTTGTTATCACACACTCCAAATGAAAGAAAAAAAAACACGCATACACATTTACTCGCAGCATTCAGCACATTCTCTCTTCAATAGTTATGTATGATAAACGAAGGTTTACGTGTGCACAGTGTATTTTAACAGTTATATTCATTATTTTATTCCTGGCATGAGATATCAGAGAAAAAAACATGGCAGTTCTGTAAAGCTTTAAATTAAGATGGATCTCCATTCTAATGTTCCCCGATGGGTTCCATTACCTGAACCGAGGGAACACAAGCTGCATCTATTTTCGCCATTGAGGTTCTAATCCGGATCCACTGAACAATGCCTGGATTTATTTTCGTGTGAATGGCTAAGTAAATGAGTGTATAAACACAGGCATATAATTATCGCCGAATTTCATTTGGGTGTACGAAAATAAAAACGTGCCGGTGCCTCGAAATATAAACACCAACCAATGTGATGATAAAAGATGGGTTTATATTTCTCTTTAACCAGCGGGTGACTTATGACATCAGTATGAAATCATTAATAATAGCCGAGGTTCCATTTGTCTCTCTTCCACTGCTGTTTTGGTCAGTCGCTCGTACATTGTTCGATAATCTGAGACTTACTCTGCTGTATGCCTTTATCCAAAAGCATACATCCTCACATTTCTCTGTGTTCAATTCAATCAGCCATTGCTCAACGCGTTGCCCAAGCAATAACCTTTCTGGCTGTACAGGACGCCACCAATTTTAAGCCGTCCGGATATATTTTTCTAATCCAGCTGTCTACAATGACAACCAATCACTGTTATAGATAGCAAATAACAACGGGACTGACCCTAGTCCCTCTGGCACACTAGACAGAGTCAAAAAATCCATCATCTTCTCTCTACTAATCCGGTGTTGGATCCAAACCAGCAACTTCGGATTTTCAGCACACAGTTTTCGTCATGTACCGTGGCAACCAGAACAGCAATCAATAACCTAAGTGTGACATAACCAGTGATCTGCAACATTGCAATATAACATCCCAGCTCTGAAATTCTATGCAATCTCTCCAATGACCAAACATTGTTACTGTGATATGCGGCCCAGAACTGTTGACAATACTCCAGGTGTGGCCTGGCTAGTGTCTTATTGATGTCTCAGCATTATCTCATTGCTTTTCTATTCCATTACCCTTGAAATCAATGCCATCATTGCATTTACCTTCTTTACCACAGACTCAATCTGTAAAGTAACCTTTTGGGTGTGTTGTACGAGGATTCTCTGCACCTCTGATGTATGAACCTTCTCCCCATTTAGATAATTGTCTGCACTATTGTTCCTTTTGTCAAAATGCATTATCCTACACTTCCCAATATTGTATTCCATCTGCCACATCTTTGTCCATTCTTCCAATTTGTCTAAGTCCTGCTACAATCGCATTGCTTCCTCAGCACTACCCACCCCTCCACCTATTTTCGTAACATCAGCAAATTTTTCACAAAACAATCAATTCCATTATCTAAATTATTGACAAACAATGTCCCCTGAGGATCACCACTGGTCACCGATAGCCAACAAGAAAAGGTCCCTTTTATTTCCACTCGATGCCTCCTGCCTGTCAGCCATTCAGCTATCCATGATCCATGCCAATATCTTTCCTGTAACTCCATGGGATTTTATCTTGTTTAGCATCCTCATGTAAAGATACTTTATCAAATGCTTTCTGAAAATTTTCTAAGCATCAAATCATTGAGTTGACTCGAAGAAGAAGAATATAACCTTTAGTAGGATTTTGATTTTGTGAAAAACCGATGAGTGAAATGCAGGGAAGATCTAAATTTTGGAGAACACAGAAAACGGGGCCTGACGGGTGAGTGTACGGAGAGTAGATCCAAAGCATCATAATTCTCATGCCAATGGAAGTTTAGTAGACGATGAATCTGAAAGATTTTTGTTGTTCAGGTACGAGGCTGGAAAAACGTGACACTTCCTGCATTGGGAGTAAGAACAGTTAATTTACAGAAATTAAAATAAACATCCAGAATAATGTAGATGAAATTAGCAAGGCATTTATCGGCTTCCCACATGGATGGTCAATAGGAAAAGTTCAGGGGCTTGGCATTTTGGATGAGGTGGCAAATTGCCATCGATATCGGCTTCGCGGAATAAACCAGCAAGTTGTATAAGATGGTTTGACCCTCTGACTGGACATCAGTGACTAGCGGGTTGCAAGGTTTGGTGCGGGGTGCATTGTTGCCTATTACCAATATCAATATTTGGTTTATAGTTAGTCAAATAGTTATTAATTTGTCTTGTTTCATCAACAGGTTATTTGCAAATGCTTTGGTCTGTAGTCATTAAATTGCGTTACTAACACTGTAGTCACAGGCTTTCGGCTGAACACATGGCGCAAACCTGGCCACTGAGCCAGATTCATGGCTCTCGCTTTGCAGTGCCCCCTGCCGCTTTCTGTAACTAGTCACACCTCAGCCTCCCGCTGTTCGTTGTGTATCAAAACTCACAGTATGTGTTTCTGGACGACATTTAGGAGATCAGGTCGAAACACCCACAATGAACCCTATCAGAAAGAGAAAACAACTTGCATTCCTGGGCAATGACAGGTTTTGGAGACAGACCAAATGTTGGCTCAACAGCTTGTAGCACCGTTGCTTTGAAACCGTAACCACGGGTGAGAAATAATTTATTAAACTTGACATAAATTGTGGAGAATTTCAACCGTGCAGGTAGGAAACAATGGAAACACAAACGACTCCACCACCATAAGTGAGTTACAAAAGAGTAAAGGACATCTTGATCACTGACCCGAAACACATACCTTGAATTGATTGGAAATACAGACACGAAAAACTGTAAGCATCAGATGCTGAACTGTTATCACATTAATTCACCAGGAATGTTTGATCTCCGTGTGGATATATTTTCAAGCGTTTATTAATTCCAAACGGCAGCGTGGGATATTCAGTAGATATGAGGGAGGGTCAGTTTCGCTGTTCTTGAGACTCACAGAACGCTATCTGTGAGCAAGCTGCTGCCTGTCGGTAGGGCCGATTCCGACATGCAGACATTTCTCAGAGCAGCGAGCAGCTTTTCTGCTGAAGACAGATCCAAACAGCTCGACATTCCGCGCTCAACTTCACCCGTGAAAGAAGCTGGCTTAATAATGCATCTAAATAATTCCTTTACAGAAAAAATTGACACACAGATATCACGAAGATATAAATATAAAGTTGTCTGCGTCTGCAATTCCAGTGTCCACGTCTGACAGTTGTTATCAGACTCTGCGAGTGTCCAGTATTTTATTTTGCATCGAACAATCTCATCTGAAGTTTTAATATATATTTATTTCGGATTTAATTAAATAATTCGGACAGCGAAATTCTCAACAGCGACGTTATGAACACTAAAATATCACAGTCATTCTGTCTTTTGACTGCTCTGTTATTGTGTGTGTGTGTGTGTGTGTGTGTGTGTGAGAGAGAGAGAGATAGAGAGAGAGAGAGAGAGAGAGAGAGAGAGAGAGAGAGAGAGAGAGAGAGATCGGAAACAGGCCCTTCCCCTTCAGACATTCCGATATCACTATTATTTTGAAAGGTTCTTCCGCACGGACTTAGCAGATACAAGCACCAGAATGTTTGTGATTGAAGTTAACGAATCCGTGTTGTTTAAAATCCATTTGTCAATAATTAATAGGCTAACTCGAACATTTCAGAGCTCATTTAACCATGAACTCTCCTCCCAATTGCCCCAACCCCCACCGAATAAGAGCCGAACAACGCTGTATACTTTTACTATTCTGGAGAATTAGAGACAACACCTGACTCGGATGTTGAACCGGACCAAACTCAGTGACGTCATGGATGACCAGTGTGCTCCTTCCACTCAGAGATAACTGTCTGAGCTGCGGCTCTCGAGACTATTCGGTGATAACTCTCCGTCACTCATTCGAGATACATTTGTCTGAATGAGCCGTGTAAATGTAGATGGCCGCAGTTCATGACAAATAAACTCTCACCGGAACATGTCTGGCAGCAAAAGGAGAGTGGACTAGGGTAAGTAAATGAAGCAAACACAAACAGGAACATCAACTCTGCGTTAATCTTCCCTCGAGGTGCCAAGTAGGTTCTGTCTGGATTTCCGTGTAGACCTCACAATTTCCCTCCTTACTCTTCCATCACAACCAACGGGGCGGATGTTCTCCTCTTAATTCAGCGAATCTCCGTCTGCTGATTTGATCTAGCTTGGGTTCTGGAAATTTCTGGGCTCCACACTGTGTCGGAACGGGGTCCTCCAGCGCATGACGATTTTCAGCTGAAGCATCGCGCCCCTGTCCCAGTACAGGGAGTCACTTTCCTGCTGAAATCTAAGCAAACACGTTTACAATTTATCCCCACAGCAACAGTAAGAGGTTATTGACATTCTCTCTGGGCAGCTGTTGACACAAGAAACCCCGTCGGCTGTGGTTGACAGTGGGCTTCATGCCATAAGCAGCTTTTCTGGATGCACACCCCACCGGAAGCAGTCGTCTATTCCTTTTTGCCAGAGGTTTTCACGAGGGAAGGTTTAACGGCCTGGTTGAAAATCGGCACCATCGATGCACAGACACAAATACTTAACATGTTAAGACTGGCTCCAAATGAAATACGGATGAACTGACTGAAAATTATCACTGAAATGAAATTGACCGACAGAGCGGTACTGACGTTCCGTTTCATATTGATCAGTAGGGCGTAAGTGGGATGCTGATTTAAAAATGGGAGCCAGGTATGGATTAATTTCCCGTCTCAAATTGATCACCAAGGAGGGAGTGTCAAATTTATTGAAAATTGTTATCAGTGGGGCAGTGTCACCTTACTGAAAATGGACAGCCGGTATGAAATGATGTACTCACTAATATGAATGATTATCCTTTATTTCCAGAACGTTTTGATCTTTCGGACTCCTCATGGTCCTATAGTTCACTGTGTAAGACCTATCGAAGAGCAACAGCTCGACCTGTCTGATATTAAATTCTACCACTTATTCGCAGCCCACCTTTCCAGCTGGTCCAGGCCCCACTGCAATCTCTGAAAGTCCACTTCTCTTTCCTCTACACGCTTTAAGGTCGTCTAATCCGCAAGAGTGGAGATCCAGACAACCTGGTCTCGTATCCAATTACCTATCTCACTTTAAATGCCAAGCGACTGAACATCCTTTACCGACTTCCCATGGGACAAAATCTCATCCAGAATCTTGTGGATTGTCCACAGCCTTGCGATCAAACGTTCTGATTGACATGAAATTAAAATGAATTATGTACAGTGGATCCAAAGTGTTGCCGTAAAGACATTTATTTCACCAAACCTGACTTACTCCCTGATAGGAGATCTAGTATAACACAGTCTCTGGATAGGACTTCTCTGCACTGACGAAGGAAATCTTATTGAACGCATTCGACTAACTGTATGCCTTTTGTGGTCTAAGAGTCCCAGTCAATATATAGAGATTAAATTACCAACTATAACCTCATGTGTCTCACAACATGCTACGATTTTTCTTCAAATGCGTTCCATCTAAACCTCATGGATTTCTCTATACAGACTCTCCCACCTATCTCATTTCTATCCCTCTTCTCTCTATCTCCAACCCCCCTGTGACCTTTTGTCTCATTCTCTCTTCTATTCTATCTTCGCTCTGCCTCGTTGACTTAGCCTATGTCTACACCTCTCTCACTGTCCTCGATCCCTTACGCACTCTCCCTCCCTCTTCCTCTCCATACTCTTACCGTCACGCTCTCTATTCCTCACCATGAACCCTCAGTGTTCAACTTCTTCTCATCCGCAGCACCCCAACGCTCTCCCTGCCCATCGCTACCCTGGACCCTGGCCATCACTATCACTTTCCAACTCGATCACACCCTGGCACTCAAACTCACATGCATCCTCCTGCGTCCGTATACCCATCATCTCTTCCCCCGTTCACACGGACTCTCAATAATATTGGCTGTTCTGCATTGCACTACAGCGCAGTCTCACCGTGTCGGTCTGCCTCCCCCTCCCAGCCACTTCCATGCCCTCAGACTCGTTTTACATTCGACTTCCACATCCCCGTGCGCCCTCTTACCCTCACCCTTCCCTTTCACTTCTCCTCGCCATCAACCTCGCTCTCCACTTTCCCTAAACCTCAACTTCAGAATTTCTCTCACCCTCATTCTCCCCATCATCCCTCTCACTGACTTATCCCTCTCACTTATATCAACTACATTTTAAAGGTAATTGGCAATTGTATCTGGGAAATGTTGGAGCTTGAATACTATGAGCAAACTTATTTATTTTGAGAAGTGTCTTTGCTGAGAATGCAATGAGCTGGTTTATTTAGAAGAGTCAGGAGAATTCTCTTCAAAGCACCTCCAGATGTTTCGAGTCTAACTTAAATATAAATTGACCCTTGGTTATGTTCTTCATTCTAGGGACAAGTGGTCATTGCTGCAGCAGAAATGGTTAAATGCTAGATTAAAGCGACTATGTTCACATCTGAACGTCAGTGTTTTCTCGAACCGATTTGACTTGACTTTTTACAGGACGGCCGCTCCCTGTTCTGTGGAATTTGCCGGGGCAGGCAGCCAGTTACACACAAACGCTGAGCTCCGACTATCACAAAAAAAACAACCCGCAGCTTCGAAATCAGTCAACAATCTGGCAGCTTCACCCTTCATTTCCAGCCGATGAAAGCTATCGGCCTCCAACATCGGCTGTTCATTTTCCATGAACGAATGCAGCCTGATCAAATGAATTCTTGCAGCCTTTTGTGTATTT